>NC_086444.1:563299170-563599795 GCF_028390025.1 Pseudophryne corroboree
CACAGTTCTGGCACCCAGGCTACAATACACCAACATTATGTTCAGTAGTCACTATTCGCCTTCATGAGTAATAGGATTATAGTCCTTGCTCATTCACTGCAGGAGAGCTTTGAACTTTCATTAAGATAAATTGTAATAATAAAATAAAACACACAGTTTGCATTGCATGAAATTACTGTCTGTTAAACATATCATCTGCTTTTATCATCCTTTCTATCTTCTTCAGTTATCCTTCTCTTTTGTCTAATTCTCAGTGAAGCATAGTGGGACCAGTTGGCTATTGCTGGGTTTCTGTGCCAGTTTTTATTCGCCCAATTTACTTGATCCCAGGCTATGAGTCACTCTTTCTCCAGGCACCCCTTATAAATGTTTTTGTACTAGGTGAAGATTCTATTGATGCAAAAAAAAAAAAAAATCAATAGCGGTTCAGAGATTTGCAGGAAAAAAGCCAAAGTCTGCTTCCCAGACTGACCATCTGGGTTTTTATGGCATTGAGTCAACTACAAAAGCAAAAGGCTGCAGAGAGGAAAGGGGTATTCATTTAGATTTGGAAGGAATTTGTAAAAGTGGTCTAAGGAGGATGGACTTTACAATGTTTTATCATTTATTTATTACCAGTTATTTATATAGCGCACACATATTCCGCAGCTCTTTACAGAGAGAATATTTGGCCATTCACATCAGTCCCTGCCCCAGTGGAGCGGTCAATCTATATTCCCTACCACAAGTACATGCACACACATTCATGCTAGGGTTAATTAGACTACGCAGGTGAAACTGCTTACAGGCAATCAGGGGTGTATCTAGGGGTCCGGGTGCCCCAGACAAAGTTAGGGACTGGCGCCCCCCATATTTGAAATATGGAAGGTGCATGTGCAAAAAAGGGTCATGATCTTGTGGGAAAGGGCACGACCATAAATAAAGGATGATAATAATAATAATAATACCCCCAATTCAAATTACGCTACACAGTAGTAACCCTTATACACATTTTGCAAATACAGTAGCAGTTCCCTTTACACATTATGCCCACACAGTAATTCTTATAACACGGAGGAGACATCAGCAGTGCCTGGCCTGGCTGAGGAGGCAATGCCACCTAAGGCCAGGTAGTGTAATCAAATAGTAGTGCAAAGAAGTGCAGTGCAGCGCACTACCCAGTGGTGCAAGTAGAAAAAAATCTTAGTAGCAATGTGTGCACGCGCTGAAGGTGCGCACGCCAAAAAATGGGTGTGGCCACATGCCACATGGTGCGTGGCCAATGAAAATGGGGCGTGATACACATATGACCCCAATAGTGCAGTGCCAGATACACACATGCCCCCACAGTGCCAGATACACACATGCCCCCGCAGTGCCAGATATACACATGCCCCCGCAGTGCCAGATATACACATGCCCTCACAGTGCGAGATACACACATGCCCTCACAGTGCGAGATACACATATGACCCCACAGTGCCAGATATGCCCCCACAATGCTAGATATGCCCCCACAGTGCCAGATACACATATGCCCCCACATTGCCAGATATGCCCCCACATTGCCAGATATGCCCCCACATTGCTAGATACACATGCCCCCATGGTGCCAGATATGCCCTCATAGTGCCAGATATGCCCCCACGGTGCCAGATACACATATCCCCCACAGTGATATAGTCATAGTTCCCATCTCCCTCCCAGCACATAGCCATAGTCCCCTCCCAGTAAATAGCCATAGCCCAACCTCCCCAAGCAATAGCCGTAGCCCCTCTAGCACATAGCCATAGTCTCCACCTCTCCCAACACAGTCATACAGTAGTCCCCACCCCTGTCCCATCACATAACAATTGTTCCCTGCCAGCATAGATAGCCATAGTCCCCCTCCCTGCACATAGGCCCTCACCTCCCCAAGCACATAGACATAATCCCCATCCCCCTCCCAGCATATAGATGTAGTCCGCCATTAGCACATAGCAGTAGTCTCCCCCCACTCCCAGCACATACATTGCCTCCCCACACAGTACATAGCCCTAGTCCCCACCCCACAACATCCCAGCAAATAGCCGTAGTGTCTGGCCATACCTGCTGTGCCGATCTGCCTGGTATGGAGGGCGGAGGATTGCTCAGCAGGCAGGAGCTGGCGCCGGTGTCCGGCACCGCACCAAACTATGTGAAGAAACTGAAAAGAAACTACAGCTCCCAGCAGCTCGGCGCAGCAGGTATAGACAGACACTACGGCTTAAGGGATTCCACCCATTGGCTGATTGTGGCACCGTCAGGCGGCACCCCCTGCTTGGCTGGCACCCCTGGCGAGTGCCATCCTGGCCAATGGGTAGATATGCCCCAGCAGACAATATTCATCCTCAGGTACATTTCTGATGTTCTTTACACTAACACATGACATAAATGACTAACATTAAGCCTAATTCAGACCTGATCGTAGCAGTAAATTTGTTAGCAGATGGGCAAAACCATGTGCATTGCAAGGGGGGGGGGGGGCAGATATAACATGTGCAGAGAGAGTTAAGGTCCATACACACAGAGCGATATAGCTGAGCGATTTTGACTATATAGTCAAAATTGCTCAGAAAGTTAGTGCATATCGCTCTGTGTGTACACAGCCAGCGATAGCGATGCGCGTCCCCGCCAGGTCGCTATCGCTGCTAAAAATAGACTGTGCAGGCAAGTCAATTTTGGCTAGGTCACTGGAAAAGAAAATGCATCCCCTTGCTTAAATGAGTTAGCCAAAATCGCCTATAGCCAAAATCGCTTGCACACTTAGTCAAAATCACTGGAAAAGTTAGTCAAAATCTCCTACTGCCAGGTCAAGGGAAAACACTTAGTCAAAATCTCTCATAGGTAAAATCTCTCCGTGTGTATGCACCTTTAGGTTTGGGTGGGTTATATTGTTTCTGTGCAGGGTAAATACAGCCTGCCTTATTTCTATACTGCAATTTAGATTTCAGTTTGAACACACCCCACCCAAATCTGACTCTCTCTGCACATGTTATATCTGCCCCCCCCCCTTCTGCAGTGCACATGGTTTTGCCCATCTACTAACCTATTTGCTGCTATGAGCAGGTCTGAATTAGGCCTAATGTTAGTAATTTATGTCATGTGTAAAGGGGGGTACTCACGGAGCGATCGCTGCTTAAAATCTAAGCAATCTGACTAGATTGCTTAGATTTTAAGCACGATCGCTCCGTGTGTAGCCCCCTTAGCGATGCGCAGCCCCGCGCATCGCTATCGCTGCTGCTAGATTGGCCTGCATGCAGGCCAATCTAGCGGGTCGCTCACTTCACCCGCTGGGTGAAGTGAGCGGCCCCCCCATCCCCCCCCCGCACGCTCAGCACAGATCGCGCTGTGCTGAGCGCCGGGAGAGATGTGTGCTGAGCGGTTCGCTCAGCACACATCTCTCTGCCATCGGCCAGTGAGTACTGGCCTTTAGTGTAAAGAACATCAGAAATGAACCTGAGGATGAATATTGCCTGTAAGCAGTTTCACCTGCGCAGTCTAATTGTGCATGGGCTTAGCCAAAATTAACTCGAACCCTACACATAAAAAGACTTAGGAGTCTAAGGGGGACATGTACTAAGCAGTGATAAAAGTGGAGAAGTGAGCAAGTGGAGAAGTTGCCCATGGCAACCAATCAGCTGCTCTGTATACTTTTATAGTATGCAAATTAGAAATGTCACATCAATGCTGATTGGTTGCCATGGCCATGACTGGCTCACTTCCCCACTTTTATCACTGCTTAGTACATGTCCCCCTTAGACTCCTAAGTCTTTTTATGTGTATGTTGAACTGAGCCTGGGAGCAGGAGGGGCTGAACACAGCCATAACCTGCTGCTGCTCAGTCCCTGCACGGAGCGGAGGTTGTGATGTGCGGTCTTTCAGCTGACCACACATCGCTCCTCCTGAATATCGGCGGCGCCTCTCATATTTGGGGGGGGGGGTGAGTTGCCCCCTTGCCCCCCCCCCCCAGTTTCGACGCCTCTGGTTATGAGTGCACCCAGGGTCCCATGTATACTGCACACTCTGCACCCAGTGGTGTGTATATACAGTATAATGGGTACTGCGCCCACTGCGTGTGTGGTGCATATAGGTCCTTGGGTCCAGAGGGGCCCACACTGCACACCCTGACCCCCTTTTTTCAATACTTACCTTTTCGTAGACCCACAGTAGTGGCAGTGACAGTGTCTCTAAGCACTAGGTGGTGCACAGGTCTCTGGGAAAATGTTGCGGCTGCCATTTTCCTGGCATTTAGCGCATGAACAGTAGGGAAAATTAAATACACTATTAATTGCAGATCCTGTGTCTATAAATTACCAAATACAAAGGGAGCAATTTAAAACCCACACTAGAATGCCCAGGAAGCTAGGGAGCAATATTTGGTACACGTTCGCCTCTATATAGAAGTTGTTTAATACTCCTAATGGATAAACTAAACCAAAAAAAGAAGCAATAGAAGCGCTCATAGAACCATATACATTGCACCCCAGAGAATGACAGCCAGAGGAGTCCAATAATTAATACAGGTAAATTCTAAATTACTTATATTTATTAAAAACGGGTGTAGACTCTTTATAACTATATGCATGACATTTACCTTATGTAACAATTAAAAATGTGGTCAAATAGCTAACTTAGCATATAGATAAATGAGCTATGTGCTTTTCTATTATAAGAAAAGCATGTTTGTATCAATATGTAACAATTTCATGATTGGTATTCAAAACTTAGTATAAATAAGTAACAATACATGAAAAATAGGTAGGCAGCTAGAAAACCAAGTCCATATGACGATATAATTGTACAGTGACAGTTAGGACCAGTAAAAAAAATGGGCGTCCCTGGAATTAGATGGTGAACGGCGTGAAGCTGATGACCAGGAAGCCGCTGATCCCGGTAATGGGGAGCCCGTGATGACATACGTGTGGGATCTCCACACGATAGATGGATACCTTTTACCACTGCAGCTGCGCCATAAAGGATAACAGCATAGATGGAAGTGTTGCCGGTGCTGGCGGCGTGTAAACCGCATAATCAAATAAAGTGTTGCAGCCGCTGGGTGAGGCGGTAGATGTGTGAACCTGCAGGTAGATGTATGAGCTGCGGTCAGAAAACAAACTGGAGGGGGATTGGCTTCCCGTCTCCCATGCGATGCTTGAGATGGCTTTGATGGTAATGTCTGCACAGCGTGGCCGGTATGAGTGTTGTCCACCTGTAATTGGTAACAGCAATGTGGGCAGAGTCCTGGTGCGTTTCGTCATGACTACACGTGACTTTTTCAAAAATGTCATGTGTAGTTGTGACGAAACGCGCCAGGGCTCATCTGGGTGTCATTCTCTGGGGTGCAATGTATATGGTTTTATGAGCGCTTCTATTGCTTCTTTTTTTTTGTTTAGTAGGGAAAATTGCTGGTAAAACGTCAGCTGTGCCATTTCTCTGAGACCTGCACACCACCTAGTGATCAGAGTCACTATCACTGCCTGCTAGAGAGGAGGGGTCAGGGCGGAGACTGCACACAAGCCCCCTCCTTTGTTAATAGCCCCTGTCTGCTTCAATTATAGATATGCCCAAGTATTTATCATATTTATAATAGGAAGACATTATAATAGGAAGAATAGCCCTATATTTCCTCCACACATATAAGGTGTGTGAATATGAAGAGCGGTAGTGTGGGTGAGAGATGAAAAAATGGGGGAATGTGAGTAAGGCCATCAGTGCGACTGTAAGGTATTCTAATACATCCATTGTGAAATACAATTAAAACTGCTATATTCATTACTATTAGATTCATTGTGGCTAAATTAGTGTTAAATACATGGAATTTATATTGGAATCTCAGGTTATCGGAATCCTTTCTACCAGGATAATGTGATAATAAGGCAAATCAACAAAACATCTCCAAGGAGCCCAGGTCTTTAAGGATGTATGTACCTTTCTGATGGTTACCGTAGGATGTAATCTGCTATTTCTCTTGCTCACCATGCTGGAACATGTCAAAATTCAATGTATCTTCCTCTGGGCCCACCAAACTTGCCTCTTTATATACACCTCAGCAATCCTTCTTTCCAGGCTGGGCAGACGCAATTGCTTGGATGGCAATTCTGGGAACTTGGTATACAAATACAGTATACTACCTGAGCTCAGGGCAGATGAGTCACTATATATATGTCCATGCTTGGTGCCAACTGACCTAGGGCTGGTCAGAATCATGTTGGGGGGCCCCAAAGTGTTGGTGTCCCCTCTATGGTTCCACCAGCACTGACTGGTAAAGCCTTGTGGTAGTTAATGGAAAATTTGAAAGGCTCCATTCTCTTGGTTTCCTCAAATTTTTCACTGCCAGCCTCAGCTTAATGACCTAGGGTTGCTTATCAAAAATGTCTGTGGCGGGATAGCAGCACAGTAGAGGTTTAGAGGCCGATAGGGACAATAGCTGATTCTAAAAATTTTTTAGCAAATGCTTTATTTTGCATTTAGAACCCGCCATCAATCTGTGGTAATGCCCACTGGTTTGCAAACCCGCCACTTACTAAATGTACCAAAAAGGAACAATATTGATTAGCTGTAGTTCAGTGCACACATATTTAATACCTTCATGTATTAAATATGGACTTGCTGATTTTTCTACTTTTCATTTTGAGAGTCCAAGTAAAACCTCCTTTATAGCAAATATGTGTTATTACAAGAAGGAGGAGGAAAATCGTACTATTATATTTGTCATCCTTAAAATTACCCTCTTTTTAAATCTAAGACACTCCCTCTCTTTTACTCATATTTATTAAAGTATTAGCAAGGGGTGTAGTATGGTATGCCAGCGGCCGGGCTCCCGGCGACCAGCATACCGGCACCGGGAGCCCGACTGCAGGCATACCGACAGCGTTGCGAGCGCAAATGAGCCCCTTGTGGTGTCGCTGCGCTCGCCACGCTGCGGGCACGGTAGCGCACTATTTATTCTCCCTTCAGGGGGGTCGTGGACCCCCACGAGGGAGAATGTGTTGGTATGCTTGGTGTCGGGATTCCAGTGCCGGTATACTGTGCGCCGGGATCCCAACATTCGGCAACCTGAAGACCACCCTTAGCAGGAGATCCTCCAAAACACCATTTTAGGCATGGTAATCACAAATATTAAGAATCACCAGGATTTAAGGAGGGACAGTAGCATATAACATCTGCCGTGCCTTTTGCATTTCTGACCCGAAATCAGCCCCTATAGGTTTATATGGTGGATGCTAAGATACCAGATTTACCAAGCTCTGAAATGCTCTGGACCTGTTTGTTAATGCCATCTGAAGATGGTGTAAGCCCATAGTAGCATATGGGCTACTGTACCAATGATGCATGTACATTTGATAGCCACTCATGCGCAGTACCACCAATGGGCCCGAACCCAAAAACAGAGTGATAGCATAAGATATCATTCGGATTCCAGTTCTTCACCAAGATGGGCTTTCAGATCTTTTTACTAAATTTGTTTGACATTTTTCATTTTCATATTGCAAACTTAGGCAAAATTATTATATACCATTTGCATTTAAAATGTGGGTTATGCTAAATTGGGCCCCATCTCCCATTCTCTTTCTGTTGGTTCCCTGCCTAAATATTTTACAAATTTTCCTTGCAACTCTTAGCAAATATCACAGTTATTGATGGATTTTTGTTATGCAAACGTAAGTGCTGGGCTCTTGGTGTAGTATTATTTAAGCAAAGTGATCACAGGCCATTGTACCCCGGCCTGGGGGTAGTGAGTGCAGGTGTACATCCCATTTCTGGGTATGGCGAGTGCCGTGGTTCCATGTATATATGTGTGTGTGTGTATGTATGTATGTATATATATATATATATATATATATATAATTTACACACACACAGTTAAATGGTTATTGTTGGGGAGCACACTTCTAGTTTTATGTGAAAAGATCTCACTAATAGTTTTGAAAAGTGGGGAATAACCTATGGATGGTGTGAGTATGCTGTTAATTCCTTTTAACCTGTTTTCTTGAGTACACCCAACGATTCTTAAATGTATGTATACATTTATAAAACAATTTAATATCAATAAAACATAATTAAGATAGTTCACATATACTGTGAGTATAAATTTTCCTTATAAACATTATGAACACCCTTTGCTGTCAACATATGACCAGCGGCTATTTGCTGGTAAGATTTGTATATACAGCAAAAATAAAGTTTTCACCAAATGCGTTTAGTCTGTGGCGACTTCTTCAGGGGTGTTGATTTTTTTTTTTTTTACACAACTTGATTTCTCATATTCAGAAGACAATATTGGTTAGACAATATTGGTTGGTTGGATGGTTGGTTGATTGGTTATAGCATTATCTATACGGCAATTAGATGTTCCTTAATTTGTTTTCCAAGTTATGACTCTATAGAACCAGGTTATGGTCACCAGGACTCCTTTTTTTTATATTAAATTGTTTTGTAAATGTATACATTCATTTTAATAATCATTGGGTGTACTCAAGAAAACAGGTTAAAAGGAATTTACAGCATACTCATACCATTCACAGGGTTTTCCCTACTTTTCAAAACAATTAGTGAGCTCTTTTTCACATAATAAGAGTAGTGTGCGCCCCTAAAATAACCATTTAACTGTCTATCTAAACCTTACGCCAATACTGGCAAGGGGACATTTTTGGGCTAGCAGCCAAGAATAGAAAATAAATTATCCAATAATCAAAGTACTTTAAACTAAATAAAAATATATATTTTGAGATCATTATATCAAGTACTCAAACTAGCACACTGAGGTATCTGTAATATATATATATATATATATATATATATATACTCACTGTAACACTGTAGGGGTGCAAGGCGCCTCTTCCTGGGGAATATAGCAGCACGCAGCAGCTGAGGAACAACACAAGTCCAGTGTCTGGTACAACTGGCCCCGGCCAGTTTTATTGAAACAGAAAATAAAAACAAACACCAAAAGAAAATACCTTGCCTGTCCGGCACTAACTAAACACAAGATGTTCCTAACTATCACTAAACAAAAACACAGAGTTCTCCAGTAAACACTGTATAGCTCACTTGTATCAGGAAGCGTGTTTCTCTCACACAGATCCCTCCAGTCTTCCCAGGCAGTCTCTCATACTAATCAGGCTAGCAGCCCTATAACACTCTTACACAGCTGAAACCCTGATTAGCCCTCTGTGAGGCCAAAGACCCGAACTGGGTCCAATGTCTAGAACTCGCCTTATCTCTCTCTCAGAGCCTTTACCCAGCTTTTACAGCAAACTGAAAAGGTTCTGACAAAACAAAAGCATTTTTCCTAGAAGTTTCCATTTTCTAAAACATGTAAGACAAGAACCTGGGACAAACATACCTGCCCTCAAACACTATCCCAGTGTTCTTGTCACATATCCCCCTCCCCTGTTTCGACCTAGGGGCCGGAACACTTGTAGCCCCCAAACAGAAGATGCGAGACAATGCATCTGCGTTGGCCAATTGTGTTCCCGGTCTATGTTCGACAGTAAACTTAAAATCCTGCAACGCTAGAAACCATCTAGTTACCCGAGCATTCTTGCCTCTATTTACATACATCCACTTGAAAGGGGCATGATCCGTCACTAGTCTGAATTGTCTATCCAAGAGGTAATATCTCAAGGTATCTAGTGCCCACTTAATGGCCAAAGCCTCCTTTTCCACAATGGCATACCTTTTTTCATGCTCATTGAGTTTCCTACTCAAATAAATGATAGGGTGTTCGTCCCCATCTCTGGTTTGGGACAGCACAGCACCTATCCCTACCTCTGAGGCATCTGTCTGTACCACAAATTCTTTTGAAAAATCTGGTGTTATCAACACCGGTTGTGAACACAAAGCCACTTTTAACGCTTGGAACGCTTTTTCTGCATCAGGGTTCCATTTCACCATATTTGACTGCTTCCCTTTGGTAAGGTCTGACAACGGCACCGCTGTGGTCGCAAAACTGGGAATAAACCGTCTATAGTACCCAGTAATTCCCAAAAAAGCCCTTACCTGTTTTTTATTCACTGGACGAGGCCAGTTTTGCATAGCATCAATTTTATTCAATTGGGGCCTAATCAGACCTCTGCCTATGGTGAAGCCCAAGTATTTGACCTCCTCCATTGCGAGGCAGCACTTCTTTGGGTTAGCAGTTAACCCTGCCTCTCTGAGTCCAGTACTGCTTGTACTTTAACCAAATGGGACCCCCAGTCTGTACTGTGAATTACCACATCATCCAAATAGGCAGCTGCATATTTTCTATTGGGACTCAAAATTTTATCCATCACCCGTTGAAAGGTTGCTGGAGCCCCATGCAACCCAAAGGGTAACATCTTATACTGGTACAGCCCCTCCGGAACCGAAAAGGCTGTTTTTTCTTTGGCGCTATCAGATAAAGGTATTTGCCAGTAACCTTTGGTCAGGTCCAACGTGGTGAGAAACCTGGCTGTTCCCAGCCTTTCTACAAGCTCATCCACACGGGGCATGAGGTATGCGTCAAACTTGGACACCTCATTTAACTTACGAAAGTCATTACGGAAGCGTATGCTACCGTCGGGCTTCGGGATGAGCACTATGGGACTGGACCACTCACTGTTAGACTCCTCTATGACTCCAAGTTCTAACATGGTTTTAACTTCTTTAGAAATAGCTTCTCGCTGAGCTTCAGGAATCCTATATGGCTTTAAATGAACCCTGACCCCTGGTTCTGTGACAATGTCATGTTTTATTATGGTCGTTCGGCCAGGCAGCTCTGAAAATATCTCCCTATTTTGGATGAGAAATTCTTTAACCTGATTGTTCTGATCAGCTGATAATGTCTCTGACACCTTCACTGCGGGAAACATCTGGGGTGAAGACACCGAAGGGCAAGGCTCCGCTGACAGAGACAACCTATCTTTCCAGGGTTTGATTAAGTTAACATGGTAGATCTGCTCTGGTTTTCTCTTTCCCGGCTGGTATACTTTGTAATTAACCTCATTCACTTTTTCCCTAATCTCAAATGGACCCTGCCATTTAGCTAGGAATTTGCTTTCCACAGTGGGTACCAAAACAAGAACTCTATCTCCAGGAACAAATTCCTGTATCTTGGCACTCCGGTTATAGACCCTCTGTTGAGCACTTTGGGCCTGTTCCATGTGCTCTCTGACAACAGGTACCACGGCTGCAATCCTATCCTGCATTTGTGTTATATGTTCAATAACGCTCCTATAAGGAGTGGGCTGTCCTTCCCACGTCTCTTTGGCAATGTCCAACAGCCCTCTGGGGTGTCTACCATACAACAAATCAAATGGAGAAAACCCCGTAGAGGACTGAGGAACTTCTCTGATGGCCATTAACAAGTAGGGCAACAAACAATCCCAGTTTTTCCCATCTCTCGCAACAACCTTTTTTAACATACTTTTTAATGTTTTATTAAACCTTTCCACCAACCCGTCAGTTTGGGGATGGTAGATGGACGTCCTGAGGTGAGTGACCTTAAACAATTTGCACAATTCTTTCATGACCCTTGACATAAATGGAGTACCTTGGTCACTCAAAATTTCTTTTGGTATTCCCACTCTACTAAAAACCTGCACCAGCTCCCTAGCTATCGCCTTGGTTGTGATAGTGCGTAAAGGGATAGCCTCAGGATATCGAGTGGCATAGTCCATTATTACCAGGATATACTGATGGCCCCGAGCGGACTTCAACAAGGGCCCCATGAGATCCATGGCTATTCTGTCAAACGGGACCTCTATAATAGGCATGGGAACTAGTGGGCTCCTGAAATGGGGTCTAGGGGCATGATACTGGCACTCAGGACAGGAAGAACAATATTCAGACACTTCTTTATAAACCCCTGGCCAAAAGAACCTTTGTAAAACTCTTTCAGTGGTTTTTTCTGCCTCTAAATGTCCTGCTGTAACGTGACTATGAGCTAAATCTAGTACCGTTCTCCGATAAGGCTGGGGTACTACCAGCTGTTCCACCACATCCTCACCCTTTTTGACAATGTGGTACAAGAGCTCATTACAGATGGCCATGTGGGGATACGTAACCCTGTCACCTGGTACCACAGGCTCCCCATTAACAATCTTAACATTCTCTCTAGCCTTTATCAATGTAGGATCCTTTAACTGTTCAGATGCAAACAGATCCTTTTTTACCTCCAGGTCAGGCACGCTTTCGTTTCTAACCACTATGTCTCTGTTCCCAGCAAGAGGGTCCTCACTGGACTCCCCATCTGTCACTTCCCCAGCCAAACTGGCAAAAGGCAAAGGGTCAGAAAGTTCCGAAGACACGCGTACATCCATACAATCACCGGTATTACCAACTGGCTCTTCACTTCTCACATCTGTTGATAAACATGATTCCCACAGTTTCCAAAAATGAGGAAAATCCCTCCCTATTATGGCCTTATGCACCAAGGTGGGGACCAGTCCTACTTTAACCATTGCTGACCCACAACAAGTTTCTATATTCACTTCAGCAGTGACATAATATTGGGTATCCCCATGTATGCAAGTTACCCCAATAGGTATTTGCTGGACCTTTAAGGGGTTCACTAACCCAGCTTTCACAAGGGTAACTAAACTTCCTGAATCCAGCAAGGCCTCTACCCGGTTACCCTCTAAGAACACATCACACATTTGTTTTTCCAGCTCAGGTGAAGGTACCACAGTACAGGCTAACCTAGCAAAGAAAGACATTCTGCGACATTCAAAGGCAGCATCACATTGCATGGGTTCTTGCATGACTGGGCAATTGGCAATAACATGACCTGGCATACCACATCTAAAACATTTAACCACACGATTATCAACCCGTTTGGGCAACATAGACCGTTCTAGCCCCATTGGCCTGTCTCCAGGGCCAGTGTTTACAGTCTCTCCAGCCTTGCGTTCTCTTAACCGCCCAGCAACGTTTTCCCACGGAACAGTCTTACCAGTCTTTACTGAAGGGCGCTGTCGAGGATCTATGGGTTGCTGGGTGGTCATCAGTAGTTCCTCTGCTGCCAAATACCGCTCTACCATGTCCACTAATTGGTCAGCAGTACCCGGGTTTCCATGGCTCACCCACTTGCGCAGGACCATGGGCAAAGATCTCAAGTAGCGGTCCATGACGACTCTTTCAACCATCTGAGGACCAGTTAATATCTCTGGCTGCAGCCATTTTTTTGTTAGCTGAATAAGGTCGTGCATCTGGGAGCGCGGAGGCTTCTCCATGGCGTACACCCAACGGTGCACCCGTTGTGCTCGTACTGACAGCGTGACTCCCAGGCGGGTCAGGATCTCAGTCTTTAGTTTATCATAGTCCCGAGCCTCAGCAGGGCTTAAATCAAAGTACGCTTTTTGGGGCTCGCCTGACAAAAAAGGTGCCAGCAGACTGGCCCACTGCGCTTTCGGCCAGTTCTCACGCTCGGCAGTCCTTTCAAACGTGGTCAGGTAGGCCTCCACATCATCAGCCTCTGTCATTTTCTGCAGGAAGTGACTGGCCCGTATAGAACTAGAGCTGGTCGGAGCACTGACGGCCACATCTCCAATCTGGGCTGCAAGGCTCTGCACCACTTAAGCTAAGGCCTCTCTATCCTGACGCTGTTGCCTGTAAAGTTCGTCAATAGCCACCTGCTGCTGTCTCCTATTTTCCTCCATTGCCACCTGCTGCTGTCTGTCGGCCTCCTGCTGAGCCGCTGTAGCTTGCAGCAAGGCTTTAAGCAGATCCTCCATGTCGACAGATTTTTCAGGCGGCTTTGTAGCTGCTTTCACCCAGGACATATATCAAACCCTCAGGGGTGAGTCTCAGTAACTTCCCACTGGGCTGTATCTGCATAAACCACCGTTTTCTGCAGGCCTCACAAAGCTGCTGCTTTCACTTATGCGCAGAACGGCATGCTCGCATTCTCCACCAAGTTGTAACACTGTAGGGGTGCAAGGCGCCTCTTCCTGGGGAATATGGCAGCACGCAGCAGCTGAGGAACAACACAAGTCCAGTGTCTGGTACAACTGGCCCCGGCCAGTTTTATTGAAACAGAAAATAAAAACAAACACCAAAAGAAAATACCTTGCCTGTCCGGCACTAACTAAACACAAGATGTTCCTAACTATCACTAAACAAAAACACAGAGTTCTCCAGTAAACACTGTATAGCTCACTTGTATCAGGAAGCGTGTTTCTCTCACACAGATCCCTCCAGTCTTCCCAGGCAGTCTCTCATACTAATCAGGCTAGCAGCCCTATAACACTCTTACACAGCTGAAACCCTGATTAGCCCTCTGTGAGGCCAAAGACCCGAACTGGGCCCAATGTCTAGAACTCGCCTTATCTCTCTCTCAGAGCCTTTACCCAGCTTTTACAGCAAACTGAAAAGGTTCTGACAAAACAAAAGCATTTTTCCTAGAAGTTTCCATTTTCTAAAACATGTAAGACAAGAACCTGGGACAAACATACCTGCCCTCAAACACTATCCCAGTGTTCTTGTCACATCACTCACATAACATATGCAAAGGGGCATCATAGCATGGGCTTTCTCTGGGATCAATTTTGTTGTGCCCCTTCCCCACAGGGCATGCGCATTATGTCCCTATTATAGAAATGGGGGCAAGGGGTGCCAATTCTCTCTCTGGCACAAGGCCCCAAAAAACATTTTTAAGAATGTCATGAACTTGGACTGTTTCAATGTAATAAACATCCGGTATATTCAAACATTCATATTTCCCTCACAAGATGCATATCTATAATGCTTTGCAATTTTAAAGATGGCTACAAATGTAAAGATGGCTAGGATGTTGTTTTAGGACTTTTGCAGTTGAAAAAGGTATGTATACTTTCTTTGATAACTACCCTTGGTGCCAACTGTTAGTCAGCGACAATGTTCATCTTTTTTATTTATTTTTTTATAAATGTTAATATGATTAGGAACTTAGAACACAGAAGTCATGTTTTATTGTGCAAAACCGGATGAAAAAAAAAGGCTGCTATCAGAGAAAAGGACAGACTTAGGAAGGCTGTAGCACGGGCAAGTCAATTACCAGCAGCCAGAAAAAGAGAAATGTTGACTTTTTATGCAGCGCCTCCAAACTTCATGAGTCTCTTAGAAGTACTCCAGTATTTAGTAGTGTACAAAAAGCTGTTGCTTGAGTAAAACAATCTCTGCCAACAAGCAATTAACCGCTCAGCAGAAAAGTTTAATATTCATGCCTCACCTGAGAAATAATGTGAAAAGCCTGATCTTTCTCTTCATTTTGAAATAGTGGAGGAAGTAAATATTTTTTCTTGCGAGAAGATATTAACCACTGTTGCCCTGGCAGAAAAGAATACATTATGAATGGAAACAACAAATGGAAAGGAGAAAATAGCCATAGGTGAAACTAGACATTTGGTAATTGGTGGTCACAGCTGGGCCCCCACTCCCAAAAAGAACTTCAAAGCTAATGATGTGGCGCGCATCAAAAAAATGGGCATGGTCACTGAAAATGGGGCGTGTCAACATGACATGCCGCCTGCTTCTTGTCACAATTCGTACATTCTTTTCAATTCCAAATGCACCTTACCTATATGATGGTTGATCACAATATGGAACCTCTGAAGAACTGTACCCTCTAAGGCAGATGGCGTCTTCAGTTGGTATTCACTATTCATGTAAGAGATCACATCGTCCAGAAGATGCCTGTTAGTGTAGGAAAATTAACAAGGTCAGCATCATGTAACAACGGTTCTACCAGACTCACATTCTGCCCCCTGCGTCTCTCAGCCACACCACTATCTCCCTCTCGTGTTGTCTCTCAGCGGACCATCACCTACCCCCTGCATTGTATTTCAGCACACCATCACCTACCCCATGTCGTCTCTCAGCACACTATCACCTACCCCCTGTGTCATCTCTCATCACACTATCACCTACTCCCTGTGTCATCTCTCAGCACCCTATCACCTACCCCTGCGTCGTCTCTCAGCACACCATCACCTACCCCGTCTCGTCTCTCAGCACACCATCACCTACCCCCTGTGTCATCTCTCAGCACACCATCACGTACCCCCTGCAAAGTCTCTCAGCACACCAACAACATATCCTGTGTCGTCTCTCAGCACACCATCACATTCTGTCTGTGTATCCCCCATTAATTCGCTCTCTGTGTGTCGCTCCCCTTCATTATATGTCTCTCAGTGTCTCCCCCCTTCATTCTGTGCCTCTCTGTGTGTGCCCCCCCCCCACTTTCTATGCCTCTCAGTGTCTCTCTCTTCCCCTTCTAAGTCTCTTGGGGTGCCCCCCTCTCACCTCATGTCTCCCAAATGTGTGTCTCTCTCTCCCCTCCCCTCTGTCTCTCAGTGCCCCTTCCCCATTCAATGTCTCTCAATATGTCTTTCTCCTCCCCTTCTAATAATATCACAGCAGGGTCACCTCTCTACCCCCTTCCTCCTGGGAGTCGGCGTGGTGAGGCGACTTGGAGCCAGGAGCTGAGGAACGGGGGCTGGTGGGATGAGGCGGCTGGGAGCCCGAGGGGTGAGGAGGCTGGAGCCGGGAACTGAGGACCGTGACCCAGATGAGGGCAGCAGGAGTGACTGCAATAGGACAGAACTGGTGGCGGGTAGGAGGACGGACGGAGGTCCGGCTCAGCAGGTGGGCTTTGACAGGTACGAATGCAGCGTGACGTCAGCACATCACGCCGCGCACATTCAACAGCATGAGGAGGGGGCGGAGCCGGGGACCAGCAGCGCGACCATAGTCCTCCCGGTCAGCAAATGCATCTCCCACCCTGACTGGGAAGACACTAATTAAATTAATAAATCATGGATACAGGCTAATGGGTGGTCCGGTGCACCCCCGGACCAACCCCCAGATTCACCTATGAAAATAGCTTGTCAATATCTTGTGATGTCTGTCATGGAGTATTATGAACTTTTTAAGAAGGAACATACAACATTAAAAATTGGAAAATTCAAAGTTTTTGAGCTGTGCCCAAAGTTTTGCCTATCAATATCTTACACTCCAGCTAACCTCTGTGTTTGCAGCTACTATGCAAACATGGAACTCCTGCAAAAAGCTTTGTTGGCATTTTTACTGACCTTCCCACAAAAGATAAACAAATGCTTCAGGTGCCAGGAAGGTGATGAAAAGGACTGTGCATTATAAAACTGTAATGATTGTAGGACAGAACTACAGGGATTTCTAGCCGATGCTGAAGAGCATATACTTTCAGATAGTACTGTATTTCCTGCTTCCAATGGAGAAGAGACCGTAAATTAAAAACTACATGTTTAATAAGCAGCAGCTTCCATCATTCATTCTCAACTATTTTGTGAAAAAGAAACATGCAGGCCATTCCCAGACTCTACTGGCAACAGAAGAGGAAGGGGCTGTACTTCTGCAGGTGGACTTGTTGTTTTATGTTAAAATAAAAGGAGAAGCTGGTTAAATGCTGTTTCAGTATACCTTTGAAATGGATTTTCATTTGTTAGTCCACGAAACATACTTTTTGTCAAAAAAGTAAACAAATTAAACTAATTATTTAAAAAAAACACATTTGACATAACCTCTAACATGTACTGTGTATCATAGAAAAAAAATTGCTTCAGTTGTAATTCTTAGTTCACAAACGTTTGATTAAGTTGTTATCACTATGAATGTTGATGTCTTTTTTTGTGTTAGTCCACCTCAGTGCTAAAAGTAGGGTGGTATGCAGTACGGACTCGGAGTACCATGAAGAAATATGGTGGTGGTATGCAGTGCAACCAGCCCACTGCCAGCGCTGCAGGGTGCAGGGTCTCTGTCCACAATGAGCATGCAACCCCTGGCAATGAGCATGAAACCCCTAATAATGAGAATGTAACACCTGGCAATGAGCAAGAAACCCCTGGCAACAAGCATGTAGGGCGGTAGGTCCTACTAGAGGCATTATGTGTGTAAGTGGCACTGCAGGGGGCATTATGTGTGTAAGTGACACTAGTGGAGCATTATGTGTGTAAGCAGCACAGCAGAGGGCATTGTGTGTGTAAGCAGCACTGCAGGGGGGCATTATGCATGTAAGCGGCACTACAGTGGGCATTATGCATGTAAGCTGTACTAAAATTCCATGGGGGGGGACGCAAAATGTATAATTACACCACTGCATGTATAGTGTTACCCAGAAGTGCCGGGAACACTGGTGCCGTCATGAGAAGATGCAGAAAGCTGCATCTTTTGCCATGAAACCCCTGGCAGCAAGTAAATAGAAGTCTTACTGTGGGGCATAATTTGTAAGGGGCATTTTTGTGTGTGGGACATAAAATGGTGTCAGTGGCATAACTGTGTGTGGCATAATGTGTAATGGGTATTACGGTGTGTGGCATAATGTGTAATGGGCATCACGGTGTCTGGCATAATGTGTAATGGGGATTACGGTGTGTTGCATAATGTGTAATAAGCATTACGGTGTGTGGCATAATGTGTAATGGGCATTACAGTGTTTGGCATAATGTGTAAGGGGCATTACGGTGTTTGGAATAATGTGGCCATGCCCCTATTGTCATGTAGCCACTCCCCTAATTTCCTGTGGCCACGGCCCCTCATGACACGTGACCATGCCCATTTTTACTATCGGTACCACTAAGAAAAATTTCTACTTTCACCATTGGTCCACCTCCAAAACTTTAATGGTACTGAACATAGGTTCCGGTATGAACAATCGATAGTATATTGATCGACAATGCTATGATCGACGCCACTTGTCCGACTTTGTGTCATGATCGACACTATTTAAATAGACTGTGACTGTAATTAGACAATAAAGGTATCGACATGTACCAATCATCGACTTCATTTACATCGACTACAGGAGATCGATCATAATTACATAGACAGTATTAAACAATAGACATTTTATATAATCGGCAGACTATGTAATCGACAATTAAATGATCTAAAGTAAGATAGTAGACAGGTGCAATGGTCGACAATCGAATATCCGATCTTCAGCAGATCGAATTTAAAAGCGGTCGACAATGTATAATTAGATCCTTCAGAAGATCGACCTTGATATATAACGACAATGACAAATAATCGACCGCATAGTGATCGAATTATTTAGTTCGACTTTGTATACGGATCGACGTATTTATGATCGACAAACTAAATGATCGAAATTCTAACCCACGACTGTGTTCATGATCGATTATGAATGGGATCGACAGATCATAATTAGACAGTAACAATTGGTCAACCATGTTATTATCGACAAATGATCACCGGTCCGCGACCCCGCTATCCACAGCCGTCTACTAGACGCTGCCGCCCACACCAGTCCGTCACCCGCTAATCTAGCGGAGGCAACCAGCATCCTTGCCCGTGGCACTACAGGTGCCAAAATGCCCGCCACACCTTCACCAACACTACAGTTGACTCTACCGTCCACCTAGCCAACCGCGCCCCTATATTCAGTTCATCACCCCTCCCTCCATCGCTCCACCGCGACCCCGCTATCCACAGCCGTCTACTACCCCTAGACGCTGCCGCCCACACCAGTCCGTCACCCGCTAATCTAGCGGAGGCGACCAGCATCCTTGCCCGTGGCACTACAGGTGCCAAAATGCCCCCCACACCTTCACCAACACTACAGTTGACTCTACCGTCCACCTAGCCAACCGCGCCCCTATATTCAGTTCATCACCCCTCCCTCCATCGCTCCACCGCGACCCCGCTATCCACAGCCGTCTACTACCCCTAGACGCTGCCGCCCACACCAGTCCATCACCCGCTAATCTAGCGGAGACGACCAGCATCCTTGCCCGTGGCACTACAGGTGCCAAAATGCCCGCCACACCTTCACCAACACTACAGTTGACTCTACCGTCCACCTAGCCAACCGCGCCCCTATATTCAGTTCATCACCCCTCCCTCCATCGCTCCACCGCGACCCCGCTATCCACAGCCGTCTACTACCCCTAGACGCTGCCGCCCACACCAGTCCGTCACCCGCTAATCTAGCGGAGGCGACCAGCATCCTTGCCCGTGGCACTACAGCTGCCAAAATGCCCGCCACACCTTCACTAACACTACAGTTGACTCTACCGTCCACCTAGCTAACCGCGCCCCTATATTCAGTTCATCACCCCTCCCTCCATCGCCCCACCGCGACCCCGCTATCCAGACGTCTACTACCCCTAGACGCTGCCGCCTAAAACGGTACTCGTTTAATACATAGCATTCGCCAGTTTCATTTATGTTTAAAATTGAAAAATGTGCCTTATACAGTTTAAATTAGCATAATCTCTTTATATAAATAATGAAATTTGAATCCAACCAGTCATAAATTTTAATACACCCATCTTGAAATATTATTGGCTCGACCCCACATCATCTAAAATCATTAGCCCATATACTCTGACATCAAGTGTTCCACATAAATATCCAATAAAAAAGCGTTTTTTTAAAAAACAAATATTTATGTTTCCTCCACTAAAATTATCTGCGTTTTATGTCAGTTGACTTCCCTCATCATAGCTTATAAAAGCAAAGTCCCGCCATAGATTAGGCGCCATTTGCATCTGACTTTGTAGACATCGAGCCAGCCTCTTGAACTTTGACAAGCGTCTTGAACTTGGCTTCATCGTCCTGAACTTGGCCTGACTGTCTTCTACTTGGCTTTCCACAAAATTCGAACAAGCAGAGGAAGATATTTCCATCACACATTTTCAAGGCATATTTCAGGTAAGCTACATTTAAAATTGTATTTCCTATTTTTGAGCAATTTTTTTTTACATTTATATACATAAAATAAATAAATATATATATATATATATATAATGTATTATTTAATTATTGATATTTTAGGACTATATAAAATTAGGGGAGGGTCGAGAGGGGAGTAAGTCACGTTGGCACCACATATAATATTTTACCTTACTAACTCGACAAACATTGGCCATCCAGGTATACTGACAGCGCATCACCCCAAGGCTGCACTGTTTACCCCACAGTAGGCATATCATATTCTATTTCCCGCCCAGGCAATTGAGCAAACAGTGGAGGTGATTACTAAACTGTCTATGATACATAGTTTTAGCGTATTCTATTCATACTCACTCATTTTTTTTTTTTTCTAAACTGGCATTGTGGGTGCATATGCTGCCTGGCACTGTGTGGGCATTTCTCAACTGGCACTCTGGTGTCAAATGATAGCCGGCATTGTGGGTGCATATGTTGCCTGGCACTGTGTGGGCATTTCTCAACTGGCACTATGGGTGAAAATTATAACTGGCATTGTGTGTGCATATGCTGCCTGGCACTGTGTGGGCATTTCTCAACTGGCACTGTGGGTGAAAATTATAACTGGCATTGTGGGTGCATATGTTGCCTGGCACTGTGTGGGCATTTCTCAACTGGCACTCTGGTGTAAAATGATAACTGGCATTGTGGGTGCATATGCTGCCAGGCACTGTGTGGGCATTTCTCAACTGGCACTCAGGTGTAAAATGATAACTGGCATTGTGGGTGCATATGCTGCCTGGCACTGTGTGGGCATTTCTCAACTGGCACTGTGGGTGAAAATGATAACTGGCATTGTGGGTGCATATGTTGCCTGGCACTGTGTGGGCATTTCTCAACTTGCACTGTGGGTGAAAATGATAACTGGCATTGTGGGTGCATATGTTGCCTGGCACTGTGTGGGCATTTCTCAACTGGCACTATGGGTGAAAATGATAACTGGCATTGTGGGTGCATATGTTGCATGGCACTGTTTGGGCATTTCTCAACTGACACTATGGGTGAAAATGATATACTGCCTGGCACTGTGTGGGCATTTCTCAACTGGCACTATGGGTGAAAATGATAACTGGCATTGTGGGTGCATATGTTGCCTGGCACTCTGTGGGCATTTCTCAACTGGCACTCAGGTGTAAAATGATAACTGGCATTGTGGGTGCATATGCTGCCTGGCACTGTGTGGGCATTTCTCAACTGGCACTGTGGGTGAAAATGATAACTGGCATTGTGGGTGCATATGTTGCCTGGCACTGTGTGGGCATTTCTCAACTGGCACTATGGGTGAAAATGATAACTGGCATTGTGGGTGCATATGTTGCCTGGCACTGTGTGGGCATTTCTCAACTAACACTATGGGTGAAAATGATAACTGGCATTGTGGGTGCATATGTTGCCTGGCACTGTGGTCATTTCTCAACTGGCACTATGGGTGAAAATGATAACTGGCATTGTGGGTGCATATGCTGCCTGGCACTGTGTGGGCATTTCTCAACTGGCACTGTGGGTGAAAATTATAACTGGCATTGTGGGTGCATATGTTGCCTGGCACTGTGTGGGCATTTCTCTACTGGCACTATGGGTGAAAATGATAACTGGCATTGTGGGTGCATATGCTGCCTGGCACTGTGTGGGCATTTCTCAACTGGCACTGTGGGTGAAAATGATAACTGGCATTGTGGGTGCATATGCTGCCTGGCACTGTGTGGGCATTTCTCATCTGGCACTGTGGGTGAAAATGATAACTGGCATTGTGGGTGCATATGCTGCCTGGCACTGTGTGGGCATTTCTCAACTGGCACTCTGGTGTAAAATGATAAATGGCATTGTGGGTGCATATGCTGCCTGGCACTGTGTGGGCATTTCTCAACTGGCACTGTGGGTGAAAATGATAACTGGCATTGTGGGTGCATATGTTGCCTGGCACTGTGTGGGCATTTCTCAACTGGCACTATGGGTGAAAATGATAACTGGCATTGTGGGTGCATATGCAGCCTGGCACTGTGTGGGCATTTCTCAACTGGCACTATGGGTGAAAATGATAACTGGCATTGTGGGTGCATATGTTGCCTGGCACTGTGTGGGCATTTCTCAACTGGTAGTGTGGTTGAAAATGATAACTGGCATTGTGGGTGCATATGTTGCCTGGCACTGTGTGGGCATTTCTCAACTGGCACTATGGGTGAAAATGATAACTGGCATTGTGGGTGCATATGTTGCCTGGCACTGTGTGGGCATTTCTCAACTGGCACTCTGGTGTAAAATGATAACTGGCATTGTGGGTGCATATGTTGCCTGGCACTGTGTGGGCATTTCTCAACTGGCACTGTGGGTGAAAATGATAACTGGCATTGTGGGTGCATATGCTGCCTGGCACTGTGTGGGCATTTCTCAACTGGCACTATGCGTGAAAATGATAACTGGCATTGTGGGTGCATATGCTGCCTGGCACTGTGTGGGCATTTCTCAACTGGCACTGTGGGTGAAAATTATAACTGGCATTGTGGGTGCATATGTTGCCTGGCACTGTGTGGGCATTTCTCAACTGGCACTATGGGTGAAAATGATAACTGGCATTGTGGGTGCATATGCTGCCTGGCACTGTGTGGGCATTTCTCAACTGGCACTGTGGGTGAAAATGATAACTGGCATTGTGGGTGCATATGTTGCCTGGCACTGTGTGGGCATTTCTCAACTGGCACTATGGGTGAAAATGATAACTGGCATTGTGGGTGCATATGCTGCCAGGCACTGTGTGGGCATTTCTCAACTGGCACTGTGGGTGAAAATGATAACTGGCATTGTGGGTGCATATGTTGCCTGGCACTGTGTGGGCATTTCTCTACTGGCACTATGGGTGAAAATGATAACTGGCATTGTGGGTGCATATGTTGCCTGGCACTGTGTGGGCATTTCTCAACTGGCACTATGGGTGAAAATGATAACTGGCATTGTGGGTGCATATGTTGCCTGGCACTGTGTGGGCATTTCTCAACTGGCACTATGGGTGAAAATGATAACTGGCATTGTGGGTGCATATGTTGCCTGGCACTGTGTGGGCATTTCTCAACTGGCACTATGGGTGAAAATGATAACTGGCATTGTGGGTGCATATGCTGCCAGGCACTGTGTGGGCATTTCTCAACTGGCACTGTGGGTGAAAATGATAACTGGCATTGTGGGTGCATATGTTGCCTGGCACTGTGTGGGCATTTCTCAACTTGCACTGTGGGTGAAAATGATAACTGGCATTGCGGGTGCATATGCTGCCTGGCACTGTGTGGGCATTTCTCAACTGGCACTGTGGGTGAAAATGATAACTGGCATTGTGGGTGCATATGTTGCCTGGCACTGTGTGGGCATTTCTCAACTGGCACTATGGGTGAAAATGATAACTGGCATTGTGGGTGCATATGTTGCCTGGCACTGTTTGGGCATTTCTCAACTGACACTATGGGTGAAAATGATAACTGGCATTGTGGGTACATATACTGCCTGGCACTGTGTGGGCATTTCTCAACTGGCACTATGGGTGAAAAATGATAACTGGCATTGTGGGTGCATATGTTGCCTGGCACTGTGTGGTCATTTCTCAACTGGCACTCTGGTGTAAAATGATAACTGGCATTGTGGGTGCATATGCTGCCTGGCACTGTGTGGGCATTTCTCAACTGGCACTGTGGGTGAAAATTATAACTGGCATTGTGGGTGCATATGTTGCCTGGCACTGTGTGGGCATTTCTCAACTGGCACTATGGGTGAAAATGATAACTGGCATTGTGGGTGCATATGCTGCCTGGCACTGTGTGGGCATTTCTCAACTGGCACTGTGGGTGAAAATGATAACTGGCATTGTGGGTGCATATGTTGCCTGGCACTGTGTGGGCATTTCTCAACTGGCACTATGGGTGAAAATGATAACTGGCATTGTGGGTGCATATGCTGCCAGGCACTGTGTGGGCATTTCTCAACTGGCACTGTGGGTGAAAATGATAACTGGCATTCTGGGTGCATATGTTGCCTGGCACTGTGTGGGCATTTCTCTACTGGCACTATGGGTGAAAATGATAACTGGCATTGTGGGTGCATATGCTGCCTGGCACTGTGTGGGCATTTCTCAACTGGCACTATGGGTGAAAATGATAACTGGCATTGTGGGTGCATATGTTGCCTGGCACTGTGTGGGCATTTCTCAACTGGCACTATGGGTGAAAATGATAACTGGCATTGTGGGTGCATATGTTGCCTGGCACTGTGTGGTCATTTCTCAACTGGCACTGTGGGTGAAAATGATAACTGGCATTGTGGGTGCATATGCTGCCTGGCACTGTGTGGGCACTTCTCAACTGGCACTGTGGGTGAAAATTATAACTGGCATTGTGGGTGCATATGTTGCCTGGCACTGTGTGGGCATTTCTCTACTGGCACTATGGGTGAAAATGATAACTGGCATTGTGGGTGCATATGCTGCCTGGCACTGTGTGGGCATTTCTCAACTGGCACTGTGGGTGAAAATGATAACTGGCATTGTGGGTGCATATGTTGCCTGGCACTGTGTGGGCATTTCTCAACTGGCACTATGGGTGAAAATGATAACTGGCATTGTGGGTGCATATGCTGCCTGGCACTGTGTGGGCATTTCTCAACTGGCACTGTGGGTGAAAATGATAACTGGCATTGTGGGTGCATATGCTGCCTGGCACTGTGTGGGCATTTCTCAACTGGCACTCTGGTGTAAAATGATAACTGGCATTGTGGGTGCATATGCTGCCTGGCACTGTGTGGGCATTTCTCAACTGGCACTGTGGGTGAAAATGATAACTGGCATTGTGGGTGCATATGTTGCCTGGCACTGTGTGGGCATTTCTCAACTGGCACTATGGGTGAAAATGATAACTGGCATTGTGGGTGCATATGCAGCCTGGCACTGTGTGGGCATTTCTCAACTGGCACTATGGGTGAAAATGATAACTGGCATTGTGGGTGCATATGTTGCCTGGCACTGTGTGGGCATTTCTCAACTGGTAGTGTGGTTGAAAATGATAACTGGCATTGTGGGTGCATATGTTGCCTGGCACTGTGTGGGCATTTCTCAACTGGCACTATGGGTGAAAATGATAACTGGCATTGTGGGTGCATATGTTGCCTGGCACTGTGTGGGCATTTCTCAACTGGCACTCTGGTGTAAAATGATAACTGGCATTGTGGGTGCATATGCTGCCTAGCACTGTGTGGGCATTTCTCAACTGGCACTCTGGTGTAAAATGATAAATGGCATTGTGGGTGCATATGCTGCCTGGCACTGTGGGTGAAAATGATAACTGGCATTGTGGGTGCATATGTTGCCTGGCACTGTGTGGGCATTTCTCAACTGGCACTCTGGTGTAAAATGATAACTGGCATTGTGGGTGCATATGCTGCCTGGCACTGTGTGGGCATTTCTCAACTGGCACTCTGGTGTAAAATGATAAATGGCATTGTGGGTGCATATGCTGCCTGGCACTGTAGGTGAAAATGATAACTGGCATTGTGGGTGCATATGTTGCCTGGCACTGTGTGGGCATTTCTCAACTGGCACTATGGGTGAAAATGATAACTGGCATTGTGGGTGCATATGTTGCCTGGCACTGTGTGGGCATTTCTAAACTGGCACTATGGGTGAAAATGATAACTGGCATTGTGGGTGCATATGTTGCCTGGCACTGTGTGGGCATTTCTCAACTGGCACTATGGGTGAAAATGATAACTGCCATTGTGGGTGCATATGTTGCCTGGCACTGTGTGGGCATTTCTCAACTGGCACTATGGGTGAAAATGATAACTGGCATTGTGGGTGCATATGCTGCCTGGCACTGTGTGGGCATTTCTCAACTGGCACTATGGGTGAAAATGATAACTGGCATTGTGGGTTCATATGCTGCCTGGCACTGTGTGGGCATTTCTCAACTGGCAGTATGCGTGCAAATGTTAACTTGCATATGTGGTCATATGTGTATTTAGCAAACTTCAGATATGTATAAGCCAACCACAAAGATTAGGTGTATCTCGTCCAACCATTATGTGTATCTGACCCACATGTACATTGTCCATGCACCATTTGGCATGTGTAAAGACAATTATTTGTGAATTAACAACAAAAGGCCCACCCTAATAAAACCACTTCATAAAAAATGTGAATTTCAACACTGAATGTGGCAAAATATCAAATGCTCCACTTGGCTGTGTAACACAGTCCAGCTCTGAGTCAACACAGGTATCCGTTCAGTTTATCGACTTACACTACCGTCAACACACTACCACTGGCTGTGACAGGGAGACAGACAGCGAGAAGCACAATTTAAAAATGTAATTGCTAAATAAATGGTATGTGACACAGTTTAATGGGGTTGAGTGGCATGGCACTCTGACACGGTTTGCTTAGTTGAAGGCGAACACTCCAAAGTAGCAAGTAATGTATTTTTTAAAATTATTACTCATGTTGAAACAACTGTAAACAAAATTTACTGAGTTCAACACCAGTCTTTGGCATGTTATGTGCATATATGCTTTATCTCATTGTCCTGAAAATGTAAAAATAGTAAATTTTAAATTAGTTTTTATAGCACTAGACATTCAAATGTTTTTAACATGCAATTTTTATGTTTATAATAAACAATTAAGTCAAGCTAATATTGTATAATATAATATAGCTAATGATATATATATATATATATATATATATATATATATAGTTCTCCAAGATCGGTATAAACGGCACTCACAGGGTTTGAGATAAGCAAAACTTGCTGGTACTTTATTGTAACGTTTCGGAGCACAAGCTCCTTCTTCCAGACAACACCAAGCTCTGGAAGAAGGAGCTTGTGCTCCGAAACGTTACAATAAAGTACCAGCAAGTTTTGCTTATCTCAAACCCTGTGAGTGCCGTTTATACCGATCTTGGAGAACTGTGTTTTAAGGATTCAGGCACCAGGGGACGCTGCACCAGTACCGAGTGCCGACCGATTTGGAGGACTATGTATATATATGTACACACACACACACACACCTATATATATTGATATTTAAAATCAGATTTTATAATTTTTAAATATTCACATTGTTTCTATTTTATTAATGTTTCAGTGTGCATACAATGTTTGAATTTAAAATTAATAGAAATTTACCTAATATAATTAATACTGTAACTGTTCAGTTTTTTTCCAGGAATGTCCAAAGAGCGCCGACGTTCCACTGCCAGTAAAGAGCAGCAGGCAATGTCTTCCTCACAACCATTTGGAGGTTCTGAAACCCAGGGTCAAAATACACAGGAAGAAGAAGACCCAGATGAGGGACCTAGCGTACGAGCTCCTAACTTCAGCGATGAAGAAAGTCTTGCACTCATCAATTCAGTAATTATGCACAGTTCTCTTCTGTTTGGGCCACAGGCAACAAATGTGCAGCTCAAGAATTCAACTTGGGAACAGATTGTCAAAGCTGTGAAGGATGCTGGAGGTAATGATAGGAGCATAGAAAGCTGCAAGAAAAGACTTAGAGATTGCAGACGGATGACTCAACTGAAGATTAATTCCAAAACTAAAAATTTGAAGGAGTGGGAAAAGAAAACAAAGGACTACTTCCTGTTGGTTGAGGAAGAAAGTCCATCCATGATGGAGAAGGTGCAGAAAGTTGATACTCCACACAAGAGAAAAACACCCCATAAGAAAGGACAATCCACCTTGAGTGACGTTTTACCCCAAAAAAAGAGAAAAATACTTTTCTCTCCTGTCAAGGGTGATGAAACACAAAGTTCACCAGCTGAAGGGCCTGCGGGAGACATCAGTATTGCCACGGCTGCGGGATACTCCGATATTCCTAAGAATGTAGGAGAGTCCGCTATTCACAGGCCTGTTGAAGAGTCTGAAATTTACATGCAAACAGTAGAGTCCGAGATTGCAATGCCTGCTGGTGAGTCCAACATTGCAACGCCTGCTGGAGAATCAGACATTGCAACGCGTGATGTAGAGTCCGTCATTGCAATGCCTGCTGGAGAATCCCACATTGCCAGGCCTGATGGAGAGTCCGATACTGGCAGTCCTGCTGGAGAGTCCGATACTGGCAGTCCTGCTGGAGAGTCCGACATTGCAATGCATGCTGGGGAGCCCGAGATTGCCAGGCCTACTGGAGAGTCCAACATTGCAACACCTGCTGGAGAATCAGACATTGCAACGCGTGATGTAGAGTCCGAGCTTGCCAGGCCTGCTTGAGAGTCCCACAAAGCCAGGCCTACTGGAGAGTCCAACATTGCAACGCCTGTTGGAGAATCAGATATTGCAACGCGGGATGTAGAGTCCGAGCTTGCCAGGCCTGCTGGAGAGTCCCACATTGCCAGGCCTGCTGGAGAGTCAGACATTGCAACCCGTGATGGAGAGTCCGAGCTTGCCAGGCCTGCTGGAGATTTGCATATTGCCCACCATTTCATAACACTGAGCATAGAAGATAGAGATATTGTCACACAAGCACATGTAGACCGTGCCCATCATGAAACACATGGAGGAAATATTCAATCCATTGAACCTGGTATTCCACAAACCACTGCATCTGAACAAACGTTAACAGATAGGGAATATATGCAACATTCATTTTCAATAATTAGCCATGAAATTCAAACAATGTCAGTTAGGATGGATGAACATTATTTAAGACTGTCGCAGAGAATGGACCAGATTCAAGAGACACAGAGTGTACATGCCCAGTTGATGATCACAATTGGGAGAAGTATTGACTATTTATCCGAAAGACAGGCTCAGTGGAATACCCTGTTGGGTCAGTTTCATTTGGGATTACTTCACCTCCTTAGCTGGCAACAACAAGCAAATGTGAACACAGCACTGATTGCCACTAACCTTCATCAAATGGCTGAATCTGGCAGAGGATCAGCTCAAGACAACACTACGACCACACCAGAACATGTGCAAGCAACATCAACTCAGACTGATGCTTTTGAACCTTTCAGATCACCTCCATTTGACTATGATCTGTTGTATAGGATTCAAGAAGCATATGACAGATGGAGAAACAGTCAACGTACCCCTGATCCTGACCATGATCAAGATACATGAATGAAAACCTAATGGAAATGAAGGTACACCTACTGTATATTGTAAATTTGTAAGGAATATAAATATATAAATAAAAAACACTCTCACCTTACAAATATAATTACCTTTTTTTTTTTTTAAATAACTAGAATCAAATAATATTATAAATAAATGCTACTTTTTTAGTTTTCGGACACCTTTATGGTGAACCAAGTAACCATGCTATTCTCCACTATACAACTCTCAGTCTGTCAGTGTGCTGCTTACTGCAACCTAAATCACACTCTTAACATAATGTCACTGTCATATGCATACCTGTTTTCCCAGACATATCCTGCATGTCTGTGCTGCTGGGCCACCCTTAGGGTTGTGATGGGTGTGTTACCCATAGAGACTTTGTTCACAGATTATAAATCATATTTGTACCAGGTATATTGTCAATTGGACTATGCATTTCAGAGTTGTCCTTCATCCTGATATGATATTTTCCCCTATAACCATCAAGTCCATGTCATTTTTGCATTTTATATATTTAGCTTAGTAACATTTTATACAAAAAAAGTCATACTTGAATGCTAATGCGTTCATGTAAAACAGGGCTGGCCAAACCGGTCCTCAAGATATAACAACAGGTCACGTTTTCAATGCCTCCTGGAGATCTGTAGAATTGTCAGTTAGGAATGAATGCAGCACATCTTGATTTGTAATGACTACACCAGTGCACCAGCTAGGTGGTCTGGAAAATGTTAACTGTTGGTAGATCTCAAGGCCCGTTTTGGCCAGCCCTGATGTAAAAACATCCACAATATATAAATATTTATGTATGTCCTGAATCTGGCTTTTGATATTTAATTTTTTATATACTCTGAATATTTTTTCATCAAATTTTTCGCTGCTATCTGTTTTTAATACATATTTACATGTGTGTGTGCTTTACTCAAAACAAGTGCACAACATGAATAATTAAAAGCGTATAATAAGACATATTTGAGGACGTGATATGTAGTGAAATGATATTAGGTAATTTGTAAAATGATAGACATAACACTATTGTGTCTGCAGAGCTGAATCTTGTTTGTTAAATTGATAAAAAATATATTAAGCATTGAAATAGTGTGCATTGTACATAGTTACAAAAGAATGTGCATTTGCATGTCTACATTAGTGGGTTATGTTAGAGCATCACAATCTACAATTTTATTTAAAAATGCCCACTATTTAAATATATATTTGGAATGTCCTACTTATATATTTAAATTAACCAAATATTTTATTTAAAATATATATAATATATTTATTTAATATCAATACATTGTTGAACAAATATTGACATTATCATGTGCTTTATTTAAAAAAATTATTTTAGTCATAATGTTTAAAAAAAATATAAATTATTATGTATGCATGTACATTTTCAACAGTTGTTTTTGGATCGGTTAACTAATTTTCACGTTTAGTGTACCATAATAATCAGCAAAAAAATGTAAATGTTGTAAAGTATTTAATGTGATATATATTGCATTAGTTTTAAACTTATTTTAAAAATATAAAAAATATTTAATCAAATCATTTTAATTCATTTCATTTTTTATTTTTTTTATTTCCATACAGAATAACATAATTGACACTTTTGGATGGACCTCTGCACAGAACAAAGTGAACGGGCTCAAGTGGAATATGTTGCATTCTAAATCATTAATGAAAAACATAGCTATTATCTTTCGTTTATTATTTATAAAGTACTGTGCGGATAATACGTTTTAAATTGTGGTAAATTTTTATTGAAGTTCACGCAATAAAGATCACACGTAACATGATATCTTAACAGTTGTTGGTGCTTTGATATTGTAAAAAAATGTATATATAAAAATAATATGTAAACTTGATTATATTTTCAAGGAATGATTCCTCTGGAGATAGACATCTTTGAAGTTTCCTTGTTGAACTTCCTTGATTTTTTCTTTTTTTTTCAAACTGTGTATCTAAAAAAAATTTACATCATTAATTACGAAACAAAAAAAAATTCATGGAATGTAAAGATTATATTTTTGGACTAAATTACAAAAAGTAATAATTATTAAAATATATATGTTTTCATATCACTGTGATGACTGCATCATTATATTTCTATTATCCATAAATATTAGTATTATAAGTAATATACAAGGTATAAAGAATATTACTAAAGCTATATACATTAAAATGAATCTTATGAAATTTTGATGTATAAATTGGCAAAATAAATCCTGTATTCAAGAGCACAAAAAAGGTTACATCAACAAAATTTATGCTAACTGTTAACTATTGATTTAAATGTATAATTTAGTTATGAATACAACCATGAAACATAGAGCTTTGCAGGTAAATTTGAATCTGTTGGTAAATGAATCGGATTTTTAATACTACAGAGGTGGACCAATTCTTTTTCCAATGGCATACTCAGACACCAGCAAGTAATAAATATAATGTTGCACAATGAGGACTTAAGTTTATGTAAGAAGAAAAGAAAAATATTCACATGGAAACTGTGGAGTCCAATTGCAGCTTGGACAGCAATGAGGTATACTGTCTGCATGGTTAAATAGGGATTATAGAATTCCGTCATTTAAATAGATGCTGAACATTATATTAGATATATATATATATATATATATATATATATATATATATATATATATAATGTTTTATTTTTAAATTAAGCATATCACAACATATGTAGATGTAGGAAACATATCTAATTACAATAGATCAGTGGTTCTCAAACTCTGTCCTCAGGACCCCACACTGTTCACGTTTTCCATGTCTCCCAGCAGCTGCACTGTGTATCCCCAACTGTCACATTTAAAAAATGTACAGGTGACCTGCAAAACATGAACCGTGTGGGGTCATGAGGACCGAGTTTGAGAACCTGTGCAATAGATAATTGTATTATAATACTAAAGTATATAGTATGAACAAAAGGGAAATGGTGGAGAAGTGAGACAATGGAGAAGTTGGACATGGCAAGCAATCATTGTATAAATTCATATTAGAATTTCCACAATATATTTATGTCATCAAAAGATGACTATTTGCCATTACATAATTAGCGGTAGGATAAAATATCTGAACTTTTGTATTGATCAGAAAAATAAAACTTTTATTCATGATGTTAGGTATTTTCAGTTTTATATAAATCTTAATTTTTTTGACTTGCATGATTACCAATAATTTCCAGGAGTATTATAAATCTTCAGTATGGACAATCCTTGATGGAGACTTATTTTTCTATAGCATCTTGTAATAACTGTAGCAATGTAGACATTGAAATATATCAAAAATCAGGGTTAATTTCTGATGGTCAGGTTATGGTACAATAAAATTTAGACAAATATTTTCTGCTGCCAAATTATAATCATTACAATACTAATTAAAATCGAATGTTAATACTGCTAAGAACATAACATTCACTTTGGGATTGAACAAGTAGCTAGGCGCATTTATTGCTATGGAGATGGGGAGAAGTTGTGTCAGTTTCAATGCATAATATTCTCTAAAAATAATTCTGTCAGTCTTTTAACATATAAAAGCATTGTGGAACCTGTAGACCACACACCTAGCTAATCAGTCATTCTCGTCCGCCGTGTGAATGGGGTGTGAGGGATAGGCGGCAGCGGCTAGGTGAAGGCGCAAACAGGTTGAAGAGTGGATAAGGTTAGCGGTTTGAAGGATTAAAATATTTTATGGATTTACATAAATACATAAATAAGGATACAGTGTATTAATATTATAAAGAGAATATATAAATATATTGATGAGAATATACTTTTCATTAATCTTTAAAGTGTTATATTCATCGTAAGTTTGAGATTATAAAGTATACTAACCAAATATAGAAAAGAAGTATTGATCCATCCATCATTCCATAATATTTAAATGGAAACTTTGTATAATTATAAACTTAACAAAAACAATTGTTGAATCCAACATAACTCCTTAAAAAATAAACCGGAAATGCAAATTTTGTAAGGAAGTATAACTATTATAAACGAGGAAGGAAAAATGAACTCAGTCTAAACGTAGATGGAAAGCTATGCCCCGGAGATAATCCATACACGGGACAATTCCTAGCTGGTCAACACATCTCAGGATTGCTTCTTCCCTGGTTTTTAATTCCCGCTTCGTTGGGGTTCTCAGGACATTGGCATTTATTTTTTCCAGGAGTGTAGTTGTTACCTGCTGTTCTTTGTGAAAACATTCGATAACACGATAAACTCCTAATTTCTTTTCGCCAAGGATGGTATTCCATCTTTTATGCCATCCTTCCAACTTGTTCTGGGTTCTTGGAACGCCTACAAAGATATTTTCATGTACTGACCATATATTTGGTGGAAATAGCGGGGGAGATCTGGTCTGACTTCGTGCTGTTCTAATACGACCTAATATGTAAGTCTCCTCAAAATAAGTGACTAATGGTGCGGCATTAGGGGGCATTTTATCTTTTAATTCTTCAAATGCCGCAGGAATATCTCCAGATGGGAGAAAAGCAAGGGCTTGCAGGTGCCTCAGTAGCATAGAAAATTCCATGTCTTTGCCATATTGGATGGCAAATCCTGTGGATTGTATTTTGCGCCAAATGTTTTGACCAAAATGGAATAAACAGCATTTGTGAGTGTTGGAAGGGAAAACACGATTGCATGCTTGGATAGCAGAGTTTTCAAAGTCTGTAACAATATACATAGGTGCAAATTCTAAATCAAATTGTCCACCATATTCCTGCAAATCTTCCAGAAGGCGGACATAGCAGTCCTCAGTCTTACTACTTAACAATGCGTAGACTAGAGGCAAAAAACGCTGTGTTTGCTCATCAGTGCCAACCAGAGCGTGAATGGAATATATCTGTCGAAATAGGGTGGGACAAGTTTTGAATGTTCCATCCATCACCCAGTATGAGGCCTCACGCAGCTTTTTTACATTCTCCTCTGTAGTAAAGAGCAATGTTCTTTCATTATGAAAAACACTGTCCTTCACTAGAAATTCAACCCCATTTAGAAAGGCTAGATTTTGAGGGACATCTATCTCCTCCAAGGTACTGGGCTCAATAGGGAAATCATCTCGCCTTGCCCTTTTGACCATTTGACGGAGGGCATCCCTGTTTGGCAGATATGCCGCACTTGTCGATGGCATCTGAGACGTTACCTGTTGGATGATTTGTGCAGGGGGATCATTACTTTGCTTTGCCCGTTCTTTTTATACACGCTTTCGCGATGTTGATCACCGTTTTTTCGGGTCGTGGAGGATGGTTATGGTCTCCATGGGTATTCAATATGTGCTGTCCATTAACAATGGTGGTCTTCGCAAAACAAGGACAATAGCTTGTCTTGCGCTCTGTGCAGTGCCAGTACACTACATCAAAACGCTGCTTATTCTTTGCGAGAAGGTATCCGTCAAGATTTAAGAGCATTCCTCGATGAGAAGGAACCAGGATACATTCCGTTTGAGTAGCCATTGTAGATAACTTGAAATGTTTAAATCTTCCCAAATCTTAAATACAATAGATGTGGCTGATGGTTTGTTAGCTAAGGGTTTTATACACTTTAAGATGGGAGTGTTTAAAAAAAAAAAAAAATTCTGGACAATCACTGTGCTTCTTCAATATTTAAATTAAATAACCTTGTGATAGTTAACTTTAAATAAAATAACCTTGTGAACTTTAAGTTTGGAATGAGTCACGGGGTTCATTGACAATGATTTATAGCAGACACTTTGACGCCAGTAACAAACTTTATATGAACCTGTATGATAAAGAGGCCTAAGTGCTTTCTTTAAATTTTATTGAATACTGAACTTATGATGTAGAAAAAATATAAGGTTTATTATGAAACATGGATAACAGAATTATGGGTAAAGGTGTGGGGGGCATTTTGGCACCTGTAGTGCCACGGGCAAGGATGCTGGTCGCCTCCGCTAGATTTGCGGGTGACGGACTGGTGTGGGCGGCAGCATCTAGTAGACGGCTGTGGATAGCGGGGTCGCGGTGGACCGTTGGAGGGAGGGGTGATGAACTGAATATAGGGGTGCGGTTGGCTAGGTGGACGGTAGAGTCAACTGTAGTGTTGGTGAAGGTGTGGCGGGCATTTTGGCACCTGTAGTGCCACGGGCAAGGATGCTGGTCGCCTCCGCTAGATTAGCGGGTGACGGACTGGTGTGGGCGGCAGCGTCTAGGGGTAGTAGACGGCTGTGGATAGCGGGGTCGCGGTAGAGCGATGGAGGGAGGGGTGATGAACTGAATATAGGGGCGCGGATGGCTAGGTGGACGGTAGAGTCAACTGTAGTGTTGGTGAAGGTGTGGCGGGCATTTTGGCACCTGTAGTGCCACGGGCAAGGATGCTGGTCGCCTCCGCTAGATTAGCGGGTGACGGACTGGTGTGGGCGGCAGCGTCTAGGGGTAGTAGACGGCTGTGGATAGCGGTGGAGCGATGGAGGGAGGGGTGATGAACTGAATATAGGAGCGCGGTTGGCTAGGTGGACGGTAGAGTCAACTGTAGTGTTGGTGAAGGTGTGGCGGGCATTTTGGCACCTGTAGTGCCACGGGCAAGGATGCCGGTCGCCTCCGCTAGATTAGCGGGTGACGGACTGGTGTGGGCGGCAGCGTCTAGGGGTAGTAGACGGCTGTGGATAGCGGGGTCGCGGTGGAGCGATGGAGGGAGGGGTGATGAACTGAATATAGGGGCGCGGTTGGCTAGGTGGACGGTAGAGTCAACTGTAGTGTTGGTGAAGGTGTGGGGGGCATTTTGGCACCTGTAGTGCCACGGGCAAGGATCCTGGTCGCCTCCGCTAGATTAGCGGGTGACGGACTGGTGTGGGGGGCAACGTCTAGGGGTAGTAGACGGCTGTGGATAGCGGGGTCGCGGTGGAGCGATGGAGGGAGGGGTGATGAACTGAATATAGGGGCGCGGTTGGCTAGGTGGATGGTAGAGTCAACTGTAGTGTTGGTGAAGGTGTGGCGGGCATTTTGGCACCTGTAGTGCCACGGGCAAGGATGCTGGTCGCCTCCGCTAGATTAGCGGGTGACGGACTGGTGTGGGCGGCAGCGTCTAGGGGTAGTAGACGGCTGTGGATAGCGGGGTCGCAGTGGAGCGATGGAGGGAGGGGTGATGAACTGAATATAGGGGCGCGGTTGGCTAGGTGGACGGTAGAGTCAACTGTAGTGTTGGTGAAGGTGTGGCGGGCATTTTGGCACCTGTAGTGCCACGGGCAAGGATGCTGGTCGTCTCCGCTAGATTAGCGGGTGATGGACTGGTGTGGGCGGCAGCGTCTAGGGGTAGTAGACGGCTGTGGATAGCGGGGTCGCGGTGGAGCGGTGGAGGGAGGGGTGATGAACTGAATATAGGGGCGCGGTTGGCTAGGTGGACGGTAGAGTCAACTGTAGTGTTGGTGAAGGTGTGGGGGGCATTTTGGCACCTGTAGTGCCACGGGCAAGGATGCTGGTCGCCTCCGCTAGATTAGCGGGTGACGGACTGGTGTGGGCGGCAGCGTCGAGGGGTAGTAGACGGCTGTGGATAGCGGGGTCGCGGTGGAGCGATGGAGGGAGGGGTGATGAACTGAATATAGGGGCGCGGTTGGCTAGGTGGACGGTAGAGTCAACTGTAATGTTGGTGAAGGTGTGGGGGGCATTTTGGCACCTGTAGTGCCACGGGCAAGGATGCTGGTCGCCTCCGCTCGATTAGCGGGTGACGGACTGGTGTGGGCGGCAGCGTCTAGGGGTAGTAGACGGCTGTGGATAGCGGGGTCGCGGTGGAGCGATGGAGGGAGGGGTGATGAACTGAATATAGGGGCGCGGTTGGCTAGGTGGACGGTAGAGTCAACTGTAATGTTGGTGAAGGTGTGGGGGGCATTTTGGCACCTGTAGTGCCACGGGCAAGGATGCTGGTCGCCTCCGCTCGATTAGCGGGTGACGGACTGGTGTGGGCGGCAGCGTCTAGGGGTAGTAGACGGCTGTGGATAGCGGGGTCGCGGTGGAGCGATGGAGGGAGGGGTGATGAACTGAATATAGGGGCGCGGTTGGCTAGGTGGATGATAGAGTCAACTGTAGTGTTGGTGAAGGTGTGGCGGGCATTTTGGCACCTGTAGTGCCACGGGCAAGGATGCTGGTCGCCTCTGCTAGATTAGCGGGTGACGGACTGGTGTGGGCGGCAGCGTCTAGGGGTAGTAGACGGCTGTGGATAGCGGGGTCGCGGTGGAGCGATGGAGGGAGGGGTGATGAACTGAATATAGGGGCGCGGTTGGCTAGGTGGACGGTAGAGTCAACTGTAGTGTTGGTGAAGGTGTGGCGGGCATTTTGGCACCTGCAGTGCCACGGGCAAGGATGCTGGTCGCCTCCGCTAGATTAGCGGGTGACGGACTGGTGTGGGCGGCAGCGTCTAGGGGTAGTAGACGGCTGTGGATAGCGGGGTCGCGGTGGAGCGATGGAGGGAGGGGTGATGAACTGAATATAGGGGCGCGGTTGGCTAGGTGGATGGTAGAGTCAACTGTAGTGTTGGTGAAGGTGTGGCGGGCATTTTGGCACCTTTAGTGCCACGGGCAAGGATGCTGGTCGCCTCCGCTAGATTAACGGGTGACGGACTGGTGTGGGCGGCAGCGTCTAGGGGTAGTAGACGGCTGTGGATAGCGGGGTCGCGGTGGAGGGAGGGGTGATGAACTGAATATAGGGGCGCGGTTGGCTAGGTGGACGGTAGAGTCAACTGTAGTGTTGGTGAAGGTGTGGCGGGCATTTTGGCACCTGTAGTGCCACGGGCAAGGATGCTGGTCGCCTCCGCTAGATTAGCGGGTGACGGACTGGTGTGGGCGGCAGCGTCTAGGGGTAGTAGACGGCTGTGGATAGCGGGGTCGCGGTGGAGCGATGGAGGGAGGGGTGATGAACTGAATATAGAGGCGCGGTTGGCTAGGTGGACGGTAGAGTCAACTGTAGTGTTGGTGAAGGTGTGGCGGGCATTTTGGCACCTGTAGTGCCACGGGCAAGGATGCTGGTCGCCTCCGCTAGATTAGCGGGTGACGGACTGGTGTGGGCGGCAGCGTCTAAGGGTAGTAGACGGCTGTGGATAGCGGGGTCGCGGTGGAGCGATGGAGGGAGGGGTGATGAACTGAATATAGGGGCGCGGTTGGCTAGGTGAACGGTAAAGTCAACTGTAGTGTTGGTGAAGGTGTGGCGGGCATTTTGGCACCTTTAGTGCCACGGGCAAGGATGCTGGTCGCCTCCGCTAGATTAACAGGTGACGGACTGGTGTGGGCGGCAGCGTCTAGGGGTAGTAGACGGCTGTGGATAGCGGGGTCGCGGTGGAGGGAGGGGTGATGAACTGAATATAGGGGCGCGGTTGGCTAGGTGGACGGTAGAGTCAACTGTAGTGTTGGTGAAGGTGTGGCGGGCATTTTGGCACCTGTAGTGCCACGGGCAAGGATGCTGGTCGCCTCCGCTAGATTAGCGGGTGACGGACTGGTGTGGGCGGCAGCGTCTAGGGGTAGTAGACGGCTGTGGATAGCGGGGTCGCGGTGGAGCGATGGAGGGAGGGGTGATGAACTGAATATAGGGGCGCGGTTGGCTAGGTGAACGGTAAAGTCAACTGTAGTGTTGGTGAAGGTGTGGCGGGCATTTTGGCACCTGTAGTGCCACGGGCAAGGATGCTGGTCGCCTCCGCTAGATTAGCGGGTGACGGACTGGTGTGGGCGGCAGCGTCTAAGGGTAGTAGACGGCTGTGGATAGCGGGGTCGCGGTGGAGCGATGGAGGGAGGGGTGATGAACTGAATATAGGGGCGCGGTTGGCTAGGTGGACGGTAGAGTCAACTGTAGTGTTGGTGAAGGTGTGGTGGGCATATTGGCACCTGTAGTGCCACAGGCAAGGATGCTGGTCGCCTCCGCTAGATTAGCGGGTGACGGACTGGTGTGGGCGGCAGCGTCTAGGGGTAGCAGACGGCTGTGGATAGCGGGGTCGCGGTGGAGCGATGGAGGGAGGGGTGATGAACTGAATATAGGGGCGCGGTTGGCTAGGTGGACGATAGAGTCAACTGTAGTGTTGGTGAAGGTGTGGCGGGCATTTTGGCACCTGTAGTGCCACGGGCAAGGATGCTGGTCGCCTCCGCTAGATTAGCGGGTGACGGACTGGTGTGGGCGGCAGCGTCTAGGGGTAGTAGACGGCTGTGGATAGCGGGGTCGCGGTGGAGCGATGGAGGGAGGGGTGATGAACTGAATATAGGGGCGCGGTTGGCTAGGTGGACGGTAGAGTCAACTGTAGTGTTGGTGAAGGTGTGGCGGGCATTTTGGCACCTGTAGTGCCATGGGCAAGGATGCTGGTCGCCTCCGCTAGATTAGCGGGTGACGGACTGGTGTGGGCGGCAGCGTCTAGGGGTAGTAGACGGCTGTGGATAGCGGGGTGGTGGTGGAGCGATGGAGGGAGGGGTGATGAACTGAATATAGGGGCGCGGTTGGCTAATTGGACGGTAGAGTCAACTGTAGTGTTGGTGAAGGTGTGGCGGGCATTTTGGCACCTGTAGTGCCACGGGCAAGGATGCTGGTCGCCTCCGCTAGATTAACGGGTGACGGACTGGTGTGGGCGGCAGCGTCTAGGGGTAGTAGACGGCTGTGGATAGCGGGGTCGCGGTGGGGTGATGAACTGAATATAGGGGCGCGGTTGGCTAGGTGGACGATAGAGTCAACTGTAGTGTTGGTGAAGGTGTGGCGGGCATTTTGGCACCTGTAGTGCCACGGGCAAGGATGCTGGTCGCCGCCGCTAGATTAGCGGGTGACGGACTGGTGTGGGCGGCAGCGTCTAGGAGTAGTAGACGGCTGTGGATAGCGGGGTCGCGGTGGAGCGATGGAGGGAGGGGTGATGAACTGAATATAGGGGCGCGGTTGGCTAGGTGGACGGTAGAGTCAACTGTAGTGTTGGTGAAGGTGTGGCGGGCATTTTGGCACCTGTAGTGCCACGGGCAAGGATGCTGGTCGCATCCGCTAGATTAGCGGGTGACGGACTGGTGTGGGCGGCAGCGTCTAGGGGTAGTAGACGGCTGTGGATAGCGGGGTGGCGGTGGAGCGATGGAGGGAGGGGTGATGAACTGAATATAGGGGCGCGGTTGGCTAGGTGGACGGTAGAGTCAACTGTAGTGTTGGTGAAGGTGTGGCGGGCATTTTGGCACCTGTAGTGCCACGGGCAAGGATGCTGGTCGCCTCCGCTAGATTAGCGGGTGACGGACTGGTGTGGGCGGCAGCGTCTAGGGATAGTAGACGGCTGTGGATAGCGGGGTGGCGGTGGAGCGATGGAGGGAGGGGTGATGAACTGAATATAGGGGCGCGGTTGGCTAATTGGACGGTAGAGTCAACTGTAGTGTTGGTGAAGGTGTGGCGGGCATTTTGGCACCTGTAGTGCCACGGGCAAGGATGCTGGTCGCCTCCGCTAGATTAACGGGTGACGGACTGGTGTGGGCGGCAGCGTCTAGGGGTAGTAGACGGCTGTGGATAGCGGGGTCGCGGTGGAGCGATGGAGGGAGGGGTGATGAACTGAATATAGGGGCGCGGTTGGCTAGGTGGACGATAGAGTCAACTGTAGTGTTGGTGAAGGTGTGGCGGGCATTTTGGCACCTGTAGTGCCACGGGCAAGGATGCTGGTCGCCTCCGCTAGATTAGCGGGTGACGGACTGGTGTGAGCGGCAGCGTCTAGGGGTAGTAGACGGCTGTGGATAGCGGGGTCGCGGTGGAGCGATGGAGGGAGGGGTGATGAACTGAATATAGGGGCGCGGTTGGCTAGGTGGACGGTAGAGTCAACTGTAGTGTTGGTGAAGGTGTGGCGGGCATTTTGGCACCTGTAGTGCCACGGGCAAGGATGCTGGTCGCCTCCGCTAGATTAGCGGGTGACGGACTGGTGTGGGCGGCAGCGTCTAGGGGTAGTAGACGGCTGTGGATAGCGGGGTGGCGGTGGAGCGATGGAGGGAGGGGTGATGAACTGAATATAGGGGCGCGGTTGGCTAGGTGGACGGTAGAGTCAACTGTAGTGTTGGTGAAGGTGTGGCGGGCATTTTGGCACCTGTAGTGCCACGGGCAAGGATGCTGGTCGCCTCCGCTAGATTAACGGGTGACGGATTGGTGTGGGCGGTAGCGTCTAGGGGTAGTAGACGGCTGTGGATAGCGGGGTCGCGGTGGAGCGATGGAGGGAGGGGTGATGAACTGAATATAGGGGCGCGGTTGGCTAGGTGGACGGTAGAGTCAACTGTAGTGTTGGTGAAGATGTGGCGGGCACTTTGGCACCTTTAGTGCCACGGGCAAGGATGCTGGTCGCCTCCGCTAGATTAACGGGTGACGGACTGGTGTGGGCGGCAGCGTCTAGGGGTAGTAGACGGCTGTGGATAGCGGGGTCGCGGTGGAGCGATGGAGGGAGGGGTGATGAACTGAATATAGGGGCGCGGTTGGCTAGGTGGACGGTAGAGTCAACTGTAGTGTTGGTGAAGGTGTGGCGGGCATTTTGGCACCTGTAGTGCCACGGGCAAGGATGCTGGTCGCCTCCGCTAGATTAGCGGGTGACGGACTGGTGTGGGCGGCAGCGTCTAGGGGTAGTAGACGGCTGTGGATAGCGGGGTTGCGGTGGAGCGATGGAGGGAGGGGTGATGAACTGAATATAGGGGCGCGGTTGGCTAGGTGGACGGTAGAGTCAACTGTAGTGTTGGTGAAGGTGTGGCGGGCATTTTGGCACCTGTAGTGCCACGGGCAAGGATGCTGGTCGCCTCCGCTAGATTAGCGGGTGACGGACTGGTGTGGGCGGCAGCGTCTAAGGGTAGTAGACGGCTGTGGATAGCGAGGTCGCGGTGGAGCGATGGAGGGAGGGGTGATGAACTGAATATAGGGGCGCGGTTGACTAGGTGAACGGTAAAGTCAACTGTAGTGTTGGTGAAGGTGTGGCGGGCATTTTGGCACCTGTAGTGCCACGGGCAAGGATGCTGGTCGCCTCCGCTAGATTAGCGGGTGACGGACTGGTGTGGGCGGCAGCGTCTAGGGGTAGTAGACGGCTGTGGATAGCGGGGTCGCGGTGGTGCGATGGAGGGAGCGGTGATGAACTGAATATAGGGGCGCGGTTGGCTAGGTGGACGGTAGTGGCAGCTGTAGTCGAATGTCGATCATTTGTACTATCGAAGCGGAGTATAATCTAACAAATGTTGGTGTCGATGTATTGTGGTTCGATCTAATGTATTCCGCTGTTACAGTTGTAGATCATTTATTCAGTCGATTGTTACGTTTGTCGATCAGGTAATTTGTCGATGTATATTTTTGTCTATCTGATGTATGTCTGTGTCCCGACTGTCTGACATATGTTTGGTCGACAAAAATTAATGTCGATCATATGCATTGATTGATCTAATGTGTAGTCTGTTGGGTAATGTGTCGATGATTTATTTTTCGATTAATTGTCCCGTCGATGGTAGTTTTTGTCGATCATGTTTGTGTCGATCTAACATATTATCTATTTATAGTCAGTCGATGTTTGTATTGTAGATTATGTGCCACGTAGATGTCTAATTATGTCGATCATATGTTTGTCGCACTATTGTTTTTCTTTTTTCGGATTTGCCGATGTGGTGATGCTGTCGATGAGTGCGATGTCGATCTTGGTATTCAGTCGATCATTTGATTGTCGATCATGTGTAGTTGTCGATCATTCGTTGTTCGATTAAGTGGTGTCGATCTTTGGATTGTCGATCTAGTGTAGGTAGATAAACTGACCGGATACCCTGAACATACACTATATAAATTTGGAACCAATGCATTATGTTTCATATACACTACATCTTTTGGAGTACCAACTCGTACCACTTAGAGTTTTGTCCCTGCAATGTAAGACTAGACTAGCATAGTTCAAAATCTATGCTCTGAATGTTAGTCTGCGACCATGGATTTGCCCTAATGCAGCTACTACTACTATATTTCCTTTTATGTTTTACAAAATACTTAAGTACAGAATTACACAATTTGGACTGTATCAACACGGATCAATACTTGGAATACTTTTGAATAAAAGGTGACATAAACATTCAAACATAGGGTGAGATTCAAATCTTAACCCGCAGGCAGCCAGTAGATGACACCCAAATGAAGCAAATCAATTGTATCTCCGTTTGGGTGCGTTGGCTGCCGGCGTTTGCATTTCAGATCGCGATCTGAAATGTGTGAAAAGGGACCCATTTGGGTGCCTGAATGGTACTTTTCACAATCGCGCCCAGCACTTTGGTCGGATTTAGCTGCTTTACGCTGCTAAACCCAACCTTTATGGGCGCAATCCGCGGGAAAAAAAACATTTGAATAGCACCCAAAGATCTCCCATCACTTTAGACAGGAGACCGAGGGAGCAAAACAATCGAATACCGCCACTAGATTTAGCTACATAGAAGAAGTGCAAATCAAGCTGTAGGGAAGATGGTCCAGTACCTCCCAACGGTAGAGCCATAACAACTGACATCTGTCCTGCTGTTTCCAATGGCAGCATGCCAAACCCAAACCTGTTTCCGTGACATGACATTAGATGTCAATTTTGGACATACCCACGACTATTCTCTTTTATATACTTGCTGTGTGCAATTGGAGGCATATAATTAAAACTAAGGTTAGGATCGGCCATTCTAGGGGACACTCTCCGATTTGGGACATACTGTATATTGCACATGAGAATTACACCCTAGAAACCAAAAAAATGTTACGATTAGATTTTTGCTATTATACACATTTATAGCCAACATATTTCTCTGACGTCCTAAGTGGATGCTGGGACTCCGTAAGGACCATGGGGAATAGCGGCTCCGCAGGAGACTGGGCACAACTAAAAGAAAGCTTTAGGACTACCTGGTGTGCACTGGCTCCTCCCTCTATGACCCTCCTCCAGACCTCAGTAAGAATCTTGTGCCCGGCCAGAGCTGGATGCACCCTAGGGGCTCTCCTGAGCTCCTAGAAAAGAAAGTATATTTTAGGTTTTTTTATTTTCAGTGAGATCTGCTGGCAACAGACTCACTGCTACGAGGGACTAAGGGGAGAAGAAGCAAACCTACCTGCTTGCAGCTAGCTTGGGCTTCTTAGGCTACTGGACACCATTAGCTCCAGAGGGATCGAACACAGGGCCCGACCTCGATCGTCCGGTCCCGGAGCCGCGCCGCCGTCCCCCTTACAGAGCCAGAAGCAAGAAGATGGTCCTGAAAATCGGCGGCAGAAGACTTCGGTCTTCAACAAGGTAGCGCACAGCACTGCAGCTGTGCGCCATTGCTCCTCATGCACACCTCACACCCCGGTCACTGATGGGTGCAGGGCGCTGGGGGGGTGGGCGCCCTGAGCAGCAATATTAACACCTTGGCTGGCAAAAAAATCACAATATATAGTCCTAGAGGCTATATATGTGAAAAATACCCCTGCCAGAGATCCATAAAAAAGCGGGAGAAGCCCGCCGAAAAAGGGGCGGGGCTATCTCCCTCAGCACACTGGCGCCATTTTTCCCTCACAGCTCCGCTGGAAGGATCGCTCCCAGGCTCTCCCATGCAGTTTCAAGACTACAAAGGGTAAAAAAGAGAGGGGGGCACTAAGTTTAGGCGAAGCAGTATATATATATATATATAAGCAGCTATAAGGGAAAATCACTCAGTTATAGTGTTCATCCCTGTGTTATATAGCGCTATGGTGTGTGCTGGCATACTCTCTCTCTGTCTCCCTAAAGGGCTTTGTGGGGTCCTGTCCTCTGTCAGAGCATTCCCTGTGTGTGTGCGGTGTGTCGGTACGGCTGTGTCGACATGTTTGATGAGGAGGCTTATGTGGAGGCGGAGCAGATGCCGATAAATGTGATGTCACCCCCTGCGGGGCCGACACCTAAGTGGATGGACTTGTGGAAGGAATTACGTGAAAGTGTCAACTCCTTACATAAAAGGTTTGACGACATACCAAATATGGGACAGCCGGCTTCTCAGCCTGTGCCTGCCCAGGCGTCTCAAAAGCCATCAGGGGCTCTAAAACGCCCGCTACCTCAGATGGCAGACACAGATGTCGACACGGATACTGACTCCAGTGTCGACGACGATGAGACTAATGTAACTTCCAATAGGGCCACACGTTACATGATTGAGGCAATGAAAAATGTGTTGCACATTTCTGATGTTACCCCAGGAACCACAAAAAAGTTTGGAGAGAAAAAACTACCAGTAGTTTTTCCTCCATCTGGGGAATTAAATGAAGTGTGTGAAGAAGCGTGGGCTTCCCCCGATAAGAAACTGGTAATTTCTAAAAGGTTACTAATGACGTACCCTTTCCCGCCAGAGGATAGGTCACGTTGGGAAACATCCCCTAGGGTGGATAAAGCGCTTACACGCTTGTCAAAGAAGGTGGCACTACCGTCTCCGGATACGGCCGCCCTAAAGGAGCCTGCTGATAGGAAGCAGGAGGCTATTCTGAAGTCTGTATATACACACACAGGTATTATACTGAGACCAGCTATTGCTTCAGCATGGATGTGCAGTGCTGCAGCTGCGTGGTCAGATTCCCTGTCGGAAAATATTGATACCCTAGACAGGGACACTATATTGCTAACCGTAGAGCATATTGAAGACGCAGTCTTATACATGAGAGATGCACAGAGGGATATTTGCCGGCTGGCATCTAAAATAAGTGCAATGTCCATTTCTGCCAGGAGAGGGTTATGGACTCGGCAGTGGACAGGTGATGCAGATTCTAAAAGGCACATGGAAGTTTTGCCTTATAAGGGTGAGGAGTTGTTCGGGGATGGTCTCTCGGACCTCGTTTCCACAGCAACAGCTGGGAAGTCAGCATTTTTACCCCATGTTCCCTCACAACCAAAGAAAGCACCGTATTATCAGGTACAGTCCTTTCGGCCCCATAAGGGCAAGCGGGTTAAAGGCGCGTCCTTTCTGCCCAGAGGGAGAGGGAAAAAGCTGCAGCATACAGCCAGTTCCCAGGAGCAAAAGTCCTCCCCCGGTTCCTCCAAATCCGCCGCATGACGCTGGGGCTCCACAGGCGGAGCCAGGTACAGTGGGGGCCCGTCTCAAAAACTTCAACAATCAGTGGGCTCGCTCACGGGTGGATCCCTGGATGGATCCTTCAAGTAGTATCTCAGGGGTACAAGCTGGAATTCGAGACGTCTCCCCCCCACCGTTTCCTCAAATCTGCCTTGCCTACAACTCCCTCAGGCAGGGAGGCAGTGTTAGAGGCAATACACAAGCTGTATTCCCAGCAGGTGATAGTCAAGGTGCCCCTCCTTCAACAAGGACGGGGTTACTATTCCACAATGTTTGTGGTACCGAAACCGGACGGTTCGGTGAGACCCATTTTAAATTTGAAATCCTTGAACACATATATAAAAAAATTTAAGTTCAAGATGGAATCGCTCAGGGCGTTTATTGCAAGCCTGGACGAGGGGGATTACAGGGTCTCTCTGGACATCAAGGATGCTTACCTGCATGTCCCCATTTACCATCCTCACCAGGAGTACCTCAGATTTGTGGTACAGGATTGTCATTACCAATTCCAGACGTTGCCGTTTGGTCTGTCCACGGCACCGAGGGTATTTACCAAGGTAATGGCCGAAATGATGATACTCCTTCGAAAAAAGGGAGTTTTAATTATCCCGTACTTGGACGATCTCCTGATAAAGGCGAGGTCCAGGGAGCAGTTGTTGGTCGGGGTAGCACTATCTCGGGAGGTGCTACAACAGCATGGTTGGATTCTAAATATTCCAAAGTCACAGCTGGTCCCTACGACACGTCTACTGTTCCTGGGGATGGTTCTGGACACAGACCAGAAAAAAGTTTTCTCCCGGAGGAGAAGGCCAAGGATCTGTCATCTCTAGTCAGAGGCCTCCTAAAACCAAAACAGGTGTCGGTGCATCACTGCACGCGAGTCCTGGGAAAGATGGTAGCTTCCTATGAAGCAATTCCATTCGGCAGGTTCCATGCAAGGACTTTTCAGTGGGACCTGTTGGACAAGTGGTCCGGATCGCATCTTCAGATGCATCGGCTGATAACCCTGTCTCCAAGGACCAGGGTGTCTCTGCTGTGGTGGCTGCAAAGTGCTCATCTTCAAGAGGGCCGCAGATCCGGCATACAGGACTGGGTCCTGGTGACCACGGATGCCAGCCTTCGAGGCTGGGAGGCAGTCACACAGGGAAGAAACTTCCAAGGACTATGGTCAAGTCAGGAGACTTCCCTACACATAAATATTCTGGAACTGAGGGCCATTTACAATGCCCTAAGTCAGGCAAAACCCCTGCTTCAAAACCAGCCGGTACTGATCCAGTCAGACAACATCACGGCAGTCGCCCATGTAAACCGACAGGGCGGCACAAGAAGCAGGACGGCGATGGCAGAAGCCACAAGGATTCTCCGATGGGCGGAAAATCACGTGTTAGCACTGTCAGCAGTGTTCATTCCGGGAGTGGACAACTGGGAAGCAGACTTCCTCAGCAGGCACGACCTCCACCCGGGAGAGTGGGGACTTCATCCAGAAGTCTTCCAACTGATTGTAAACCGTTGGGAAAGGCCACAGGTGGACATGATGGCGTCCCGCCTAAACAAAAAGCTAGAAAGATATTGCGCCAGGTCAAGAAACCCTCAGGCGATAGCTGTGGACGCTCTGGTGACACCGTGGGTGTACCGGTCGGTTTATGTGTTCCCTCCTCTTCCTCTCATACCCAAGGTACTGAGGATAATAAGGAGAAGAGGAGTAAGAACTATACTCATTGTTCCGGATTGGCCAAGAAGTGCTTGGTACCCGGAACTTCAAGAAATGATCTCAGAGGACCTATGGCCTCTGCCGCTCAGACAGGACCTGCTGCAGCAGGGGCCCTGTCTGTTCCAAGACTTACCGCGGCTGCGTTTGACGGCATGGCGGTTGAACACCGGATCCTGAAGGAAAAGGGCATTCCAGAGGAAGTCATTCCTACGCTGATTAAAGCTAGGAAAGAAGTGACCGCAAACCATTATCACCGCATTTGGCGAAAATATGTTGCGTGGTGTGAGGCCAGGAAGGCCCCAACGGAGGAATTTCAGCTGGGCCGTTTTCTGCACTTCCTACAGTCAGGGGTGACTATGGGCCTAAAATTGGGTTTCATTAAGGTCCAGATTTCGGCTCTATCGATTTTCTTCCAGAGAGAACTGGCTTCACTACCTGAAGTTCAGACTTTTGTTAAGGGAGTGCTGCATATTCAGCCCCCTTTTGTGCCTCCAATGGCACCTTGGGATCTCAACGTGGTGTTGGATTTCCTAAAGTCACATTGGTTTGAGCCACTTAAAACCGTGGAGTTAAAATATCTCACGTGGAAAGTGGTCATGCTGTTGGCCTTGGCTTCGGCCAGGCGTGTGTCAGAATTGGCGGCTTTGTCATGTAAAAGCCCGAATCTGATTTTCAATATGGATAGGGCAGAATTGAGGACTCGTCCCCAGTTTCTCCCTAAGGTGGTATCAGCCTTTCATTTGAACCAACCTATCGTGGTGCCTGCGGCTACTAAAGACTTGGAGGCTTCCAAGTTGTTGGACGTAGTCAGGGCCCTGAAAATGTATGTTTCCAGGACAGCTAGTGTCAGGAAAACTGACTCGTTGTTTATCCTGTATGCACACAACAAGCTGGGTGCTCCTGCTTCAAAGCAGACTATTGCTCGCTGGATCTGTAGTACGATTCAGCTTGCACATTCTGCGGCTGGACTGCCGCATCCTAAATCAGTGAAAGCCCATTCCACGAGGAAGGTGGGCTCTTCTTGGGCGGCTGCCCGAGGGGTCTCGGCTCTACAACTTTGCCGAGCAGCTACTTGGTCGGGGTCAAACACATTTGCTAAATTCTACAAGTTTGACACCCTGGCTGAGGAGGACCTAGAGTTTGCCCATTCGGTGCTGCAGAGTCATCCGCACTCTCCCGCCCATTTGGGAGCTTTGGTATAATCCCCATGGTCCTTACGGCGTCCCGGCATCCACTTAGGACGTCAGAGAAAATAAGATTTTACTCACCGGTAAATCTATTTCTCGTAGTCCGTAGTGGATGCTGGGCGCCCATCCCAAGTGCGGATTGTCTGCAATACTTGTATATAGTTATTGTTTAACTAAAGGGTTATTGTTGAGCCATCTGTTGAGAGGCTCAGTTATTGTTCATACTGTTAACTGGGTATTGTATCACGAGTTATACGGTGTGATTGGTGTGGCTGGTATGAGTCTTACCCGGGATTCAAAATCCTTCCTTATTGTGTCAGCTCTTCCGGGCACAGTATCCTAACTGAGGTCTGGAGGAGGGTCATAGAGGGAGGAGCCAGTGCACACCAGGTAGACCAAAAGCTTTATTTTAGTTGTGCCCAGTCTCCTGCGGAGCCGCTATTCCCCATGGTCCTTACGGAGTCCCAGCATCCACTACGGACTACGAGAAATAGATTTACCGGTGCGTAAAATCTTATTTTTGTAATTGGGTATTCACCTCACTCGGTACAGTATATATGCATTATTGTTATATACTATGCACTGTTTGTTCAGCCTAAGTGGCTTTTAAATGTACTAATTAAAGTAAATTTTTAACAATTTTTTAAAATGTATTATAATACAAGTGTATAATGCCAACATCTTGTAACTGTGTTGACTTTTATGTTTTGGGCTCTATGCACGTATTTTTATGGAATTGCCCATTTGTCTATAACAAGTGATTAATAAAACTGTTAAAAACTCCAGATTAGGGGGTATATTCAATTAAAGTCGGATCCATTCCGACATGTATTTATCGAAATGGATCTGACAACCCCTATTCAATCCCATCTAAAATTCGACTTTTTCAAGTCGAATTTTAGACGGGACCCGGAGGAGGCAAGGGGGGGCGTGCCGCGCGGGGGGGGGGGGGGGGGGGGGGGCGGGGGACAGCCGGCGGCATCCAGAGGAGATCAGCGCTACAGCTGGATGTCACTCAGCCGCCCGACCTCACGGCAGCTTCCACCCGGCTCCAGCAGCGTGCTGGAGCCAGGTGTAAGCTGCCGTGAGGTCGGGCGGGTGATTGACATCCAGCTGCAGCGCTGATCGTAGCGCTGATCTCCTGTATGCCCGCCCGCTGTCCCCCCGTTTCCCTGCGGCTCCCCCCCCCCCCTCACCTCCTCCGGGTCCATCTCATTCCGACATCATTTTGATGTCCGATTGAGATAGTCGAAAAAGGGGGCCAAAACCAGTCGGATTTGGCCCCGTTTTCGACATCAACACGTGGATCGGCAGCTATTCCGCCGATCCACGTGCTTTTCGACAAGTCGAATGCCTCGACTTGTCGAAAAGCTCTGAAAAGGTTGAATCAGGATTCGACCTTAAAAAGTCGAAAACTGACGTCTTTTCGACAGACGGCAGTTTTTGACTGCAATTGAATATACCCCTAGGTAGTAGGTATACAGTAGTAGTGGTATCATTAACAGCTGTGATTTAATTTATGTACTCTTCTATATTTACTACAAATAATTTTGTTTGCTTTTATTTGGTTTCTATTGGCCTATTTTAATCCAATGGTCTAGTTATCATTTATGTTGTGTTTTAAACCCCTTTATTTATTTTAAACTAGGTAGTGCTGGTATTCAAACTCCCTGGGACTGGACATCCCATATACATCCCATATACCGTTCTTCTGAAGAAACTACACAGAAATGCACCAGAAAATTCTGAGACGCCAAGCTGAGATAATTTGTTTACTCCTATTGTTTATTCTGCTTTCTGTTTTGGAGAACGCTCATCACTGCAACCAGGAGATGTATTTAGAAAATTATAGAAATGTGCGGCGGGCACTTTTCGTGTTTTGTGTTTTGGTTTTGGTTCTGGTTCCATGCTCGTGTTTTGGATCTGGATTGGTTTTTCCAAAACCACCCTTTTCGTGTTTTGGTTTTGGATCTGGATGATTTTTGAAAAAAACATAAAAACAGCTAAAATCACAGAATTTGGGGGTAATTTTGATCCTACGGTATTATTAACCTCAATAACTTTCATTACCACTCATTTCCACTCTATTCTGAACACCTCACAATATTGTTATTAGGCCAAAAGGTTGCACCAAGGTGGCTGTAAGACTAAGCTAAGCGACACAAGTGTGCGGCACAGACAGGATGGCACTTAAAAAACAATAGGCGCCAAACAGCACATCATGAAAAAAAGTAAAAGAGATGCAATGAGGTTGCTGTATGGCTAAGCTAAGCGACACAAGTGTGCGGCACTGGTCCTTCTAGGAGTGGCACTGCAGTGGCAGACAGGATGGCACTTAAAAAAACAATAGGCCCCAAACAGCACATCATACAAAGAAGTAAAAGAGGTGCAATGAGGTAGCTGTATGGCTAAGCTAAGCGACACAAGTGTGCGGCACAAACACCTGGCCCACCTAGGAGTGGCACTGCAGTGGCAGACAGGATGGCACTATTCAAAAACTAGTCCCCAAACAGCACATGATGCAAAGAAGAAAAAGAGGTGCACAGAGGCTGCTGTATGACTAAGCCAAGCGACACAAATGTGCGGCACAAACACCTGGCCCATCTAGGAGTGGCACTGCAGTGTCAGACAGGATAGCACTTTTCAAAAACTAGGACCCAAACAGCACCTCATGCAAAGATGTAGAAGAGGTGCAATGAGGTAGCTGTATGGCTAAGCTAAGCACAAGTGTGCGGCACTGGTCCTTCTAGGAGTGGCACTGCAGTGGCAGACAGGATGGCACTTAAAAAAACAATAGGCCCCAAACAGCACATCATACAAAGAAGTAAAAGAGGTGCAATGAGGTAGCTGTATGGCTAAGCTAAGCAACACAAGTGTGCGGCACAAACACCTGGCCCATCTAGGGTTAGCAACGCAGTCCCACTGCACTAATGGCGGATACAGGATGCACGTCTAACACCAACATAGCTGTCAAGGCCTCAGTTATCCACTTTGCAATAGGATGACTGCTGTCATATTTCATCGTCCTTGCAAAGGACTGTTGGACAGTCATTTGCTTAGTTAAAGTAGTACAAGTGGTCTTCTGACTTCCCCTCTGGGATGACGATTGACTCCCAGCAGCAACAACCGCAGCGGCGGCAGCAGTAGCAACAGTAGGAGGAAGTGGTTCTTAATCTTTCCCTATTTTATCCTCCAAATTTTTGTTCTCCATTGTTTTTCTGAAGTTATATAACAAAATGCAGCAAAGTAGAGCATACCTCTACACCACACAGGGCATACTCTGTAAAAATTATTTGGATTAAATATTAATAACCCCTTTATTTGGAGTAAATAATATACAGCACAGGACAGCACCACTGGACTTATATGGCAGCACCACTGGACTGGACTTATACGGCAGTACCACTGGACTGGATTTATACGCCAGTACCACTGGATTTATATGGCAGTACCACTGAACATATACGGCAGTATCACTGGAATTATATGGTAGTACCACTGGACATATACGGCAGTATCACTGGACTGGATTTATACGACCGTACCACTGGATTTATACTGCAGTACCACTGGACTTATACGGCAGTACCACTGGACATATACGGCAGTATCACTGGAATTATATGGCAGTATCACTGGAATTATATGTATATAAGGGTCTCTACCTGGTGTAATGTGTATAAGTGCCACTACTGTGTGGCATAATTTAAATAATGGAGACTACTGTGTGGCGTAATATGAATTGGCATTATTTTGTGACCACGCCCATTCCCCATAAAGCCACGCTCCTGTATTTTTTCTGTGCGCACTGTCACAATTTTGTTTAGGGGGAGGGGGGGGGGCACCAATTATATTTCTGGCAGAGTGCACCAAAATGTCTAGTTACAGCTCTGGAATTCCCCCAAAGGACCTGATTCTGATACGCAGCAATGTCTATGTTCACAGAGTTGGGTATTTTTTGCTACTGTGTATGCACAAAAATCACCAAGTTATTTGTTCCTACATAGTACATGGGAAGGTAATTGATGGGAGCCGTGCTCGTGAAACTATTTGGTGTGCTATGTAAAATGCAAGTGATATACTCCAATCTATATACTAGCCATATCTATATATATATATATCTATATCTATATATATATATATATATATATCTTAATAGCAGAAGGACGACTTTTATGAGTGACATATTTCTATGATGCCGTTGTCTATCTGAGCACATCAGATACCAAATAAAATGTCTTGGTTCATAGATTTGAAGAAAAATATTGGCGTTTTTATTGGTTGCTTCGTTTTGGAAGTTATGTGGCAAAACGTCTGCTGCCATTTACAATGCATCAACGATTTACCATTTTGTAGTATTCATTATGTGCCATATAAGTTTCTGTCTGTTCTTTAGCACACCCGGGATAGGCAGGGGAATATAAGAGAGAATCAAATATGCAGACATTCTTTTAATCTAGGATGATACACTGGACATTCTTCCAGAAGGCATATAGTACCCTTCCTTAAACAAGTTCTTTAGCATTGAACTGAGGTGCTTGAAAATATTGCATTTATCTGTTTGGGAACAATAAACCATCTGTAGGATACTTTGTACACATTTTCCGTGATATTTGTACATATGCAGTGTCATTGTTATTTGTACCCACTCTCCAGATCTCACCTGCATCTTCCTTCCATTTTAATTTTTGAAGGTTTTTTGAATCATGATTCCACGGGACAGCATCCTTTAGAACAGCGGTTTTCAACCGCTGTGCCGCGGCACACTAGTGTGCCGTGAGCGATATCTAGGTGTGCCGCCGCCAGAGATGCTCCCCGCCAGACAGATCCATTGGCGCCTGCCAACCAGAGAGCCGCCGCCCGCCGCAATCAATAGCCGGCTCGGGCAGCGCTGTGCTGTTTGCACTTCCGCGTGCGTGACCTATGAGTCATGCACACGGAAGTGCACACTGCACAGCGCTGCCGGAGCCGGCTATTGATGGCGGCGGGCGGCGGCTCTCTGGTTGGCCACGTCTTATTCCTGCCTGCAGTGCCTGTTCGCCCGCTAACTGGCCACTCCACGTCGCATTCCTGCCTGGAGTGCCCGTCCATCCACTGACCACTGCAGCTCCTCCATCCATGCTGCCATCACAGCTCAGCTGCAGGTTTTACATTTAAAATAAAAAATGTATTTATTTATGTAAGCAATGTTTGGAATCGGGGGGGGGGGAGGAGATGTGAACAGCAGCAATTATTATTGGGGGCAGTGAGTGGAATTACTGGGGGGACAGTGTGTGGCATTATTAAGGAATATATATGTTTTACTGACAAACGGAATGTTGGCTGTCAGTATACCGACAGCGGCATCCTGTCTGTTTAATTACTGTGGGGACCAATGTGTTTTTTTTTCCCCGTGGCGCACTGATGGTGTGCCTTGGCAATTTAAAAATCTTATGAGTGTGCCGCAAGTTGAAAAAGGTTGAAAATCACTGCTTTAGAACATATAATTTCAATTGCTGCAAATATATCTTTGGCCAGATTAGATTTTCCCTAGTCCTGGGTTGTGTGGGTGGCAATTTGTGAAAGGGGTCTTTGTATATGCAAGTATGAAAAAAGTGAAGGGCAAACCCAGGGCCGTCTTAGAAAAAGTCAGACATAACATGAGATATCTGGCTGGCAAGAGCAAGGAACAGGCTCGGATGGGGACCATTGCTTTGAAGTTGGATATCTCCAGTTCCCCAGGGTCGATTTTCAAACATCTGGTACCCCTGTATTAAAGGGACCCTCAGCTATCAGCCTATGGCTCTTATACACCTGGGGCCCTTGAGCAACTGCCCTTTGAGCCCATATGAAAAGATGCTCCTGGACAGGACATTTCCAGCACAGGGCCGTCTTAGAAAAAGTCAGACATAACATGAGATATCTGGCTGGCAAGAGCAAGGAACAGGCTTGGATGGGGACCATTGCTTTGAAGTTGGATACCTCCAGTTCCCAAGGGTCGATTTTCAACACATGGGGCCCTTGAGCAACTGCCCATAAAGCCCATATGAAAAGATGCCCCTTGACAGGACATTACCAGCACAATACACAGAAATTGGTACAGTTATTGGCACCAGATCATCACTTGATAAAATTCAGGTCTTGATGACATTAATATCCTCTCTACTGGATACTGCTTCTTGTAGCAACATTATCTATTTTGCTCTCCCAATCCAGATATTTACACTTCTCAGTATATCACATTACTGAATGCCCAGACTTTAGAGTATTTGCTGCACCCATATGTCACTAGTCCCTAAATTTAGCACATCTACGATCAGCTTCCCTGACATGCGGGGGGACGCCCAGCACAGGGCTAGTCTGCCCCGCATGTCTGGCCCTACCCCCCCCCCACACACACACACACACACACACACGCACACACAAGTACAAAAGTATTGCACAGCAGTGATGTTTTTGTACTTGAAGGCACTTTTGTACTTGAATGCAGGGAGCTACTCGTCGCTGCCTAGGTCGCAGCGGCTGCGTGTGAAGTCATGCAGCCGCGGCCCACCCCCCCCAATGGCCCAGCCAGACATAGCCAGCCCGCCCAGCGACTGCCTCTGCCTGTCAATCAGGCAGAGGCGATCGCAGGACTAAGACAGCCGTTGGCATGCGCAGTTCAGACTTGATCGCTGCTGTGCAAAAACACACAACAGTGATCAGGTCTGAATTAGCCCCAATGTTTTTTTAACAATCTTAAAAACATTGGTTTTCTTTTGATGTCACATCCTTATAATTTGTAGGTGCCTGTGGAGGGGCCAATATGATATTATGATGTAATCCTTTTAATTGCATCACTTTGGCCCCTCCCCCTTCCCATACACACATACAGAAAGCCTACCTTGCAAGTACTGCATATGCACATGTATAGTCTTAGTATTTACATAATATAAAAATAGATGCTTATGATATTCTAAGAATATCAAAAATACGTGGACATTTTTTAGCTGTTTCCTAAACCTCTAGAGGTTATTGGATGACTTAGAGCAAAGCGCTGCATCAATTAATCATTGTGCGTACAGGATCCAGAATATTTAAATGTCCATTGCTTATATAGATTTGCTGACAGGCAAAACCCTACTAATAATTATACCTTAGAATAAATCTGTTTAAACCACAGTTTACTGGCACACTGACAGCAGTTGATTTAAGGTCGATGCCTTTGTTGGCATGTTGCCAGTGAAATGAAATATGACGTTCACTTTCACTTTAATCCTAAATCCTTCTAAGCCATTTTACTGCTTGTGCTATCCTTAGTGACTAGAGGAGTGCCAAGGAAACTTTATAACAGGAATATTTGTTTTACATTCCACAACACCAGTCACATGCCCAGTATGTACTAGGAGGTGTTTAAACCCCATTAACTGGAAATTAAATAAAATTCTACAAATGTATTTCATAAAATGTGAAGTGGGGAGTAATGGGACAATTAAGCTAGAAATTTGGCATTGTAAAATGAACTATAATTAGACATGCATCTAAGTGTGATTATTAAAAAGTCTTATTCCATATGAGTAAAAGCTCAATATATTTAAGTAAACTAAAAATTCAGGTATAAAAACATACTGTGTTCCAAATCAAATATTTATATTAATGTCTGTATTGTAATTGGAATATTATTAACATATAGTAATTTTAATAAAGAAGTTTTATTTTTTTTCAGTAACGTGGATATATTCATCAGAGGCTTATGAAAGAGATTCAGAACCATTTCTCATAAGTGAAATCTAGGACAAGTGTGTTGTTTATGTTAGGGGAGTCAGTGGTTGGAAAATTCCAATGAATCATGAATAGTGTTTAATAATTTATCTCAATTCAAATCTAGACAAAGGTAACCTGCAACAATGAAGTAAGCTGTGATATTTATAAAGATTAAAGATTAGACTCAGTTACTAAAGATTGTTATAGCTGAGCAGTACTGTACAAAAAGCAAGAATTGGTCTTGTAAAGCATTTTGGGAGAAATGTACTGTACTTAGAGAGTGACAAAGTGGAGAGAGATAAACTAGCAACTAATCAGCTCCTGTACTTTTTCAAACATAGCCTGTAGCATGGCAGTTAGGAGCTGATTGACTGGTACTTTATCACTCTCCAAGGCTTAGTGCATATCCCCCTTAACATCAAAAACCCATGTACACATTTACTGTAAATATATATAAAGTCATGTTACATTATTTAAATTAGTGTCTTAACCAGTCGGCTGGCTAATATCATTTCCTAAAATGTACAGATTCTGTATGATTTTTATCAACAAATATGCATATTTGTTAATACAGGTTGAGTATCCCTTATCCAAAATGCTTGGGACCAGAGGTATTTTGGATATCGGATTTTTCCGTATTTTGGAATAATTGCATACCATAATGAGATATCATGGTGATGGGACCCAAGTCTAAGCACAGAATGCATTTATGTTTCATATACACCTTATACACACAGCCTGAAGGTCATTTTAGACAATATTTTTTATAACTTTGTGCATTAAACAAAGTGTGTGTACATTCACACAATTCATTTATGTTTCATATACACCTTATACACACAGCCTGAAGGTCATTTAATACAATATTTTTAATAACTTTGTGTATTAAACAAAGTTTGTGTACATTGAGCCATCAGAAAACAAAGGTTTCACTATCTTACTCTCACTCAAAAAAAGTCCGTATTTCAGGATATTCCGTATTTTGGAATATTTGGAAACAGGATACACAACCTGTACAATTATTATTATTATTATTATTATTATTATTATTATTATTATTATTATTAACATAACGAAAAAAGTATTTTTTATTTTTTTTACTATTTCAAATGGGCTTTTTACATATAATTCTAAAAGAAGAGCAACCAGCAGCAGGTGGTGGATGTTCCTAAGGATCACCTATCACTGCCAGAGAGAAACTGGGAGGCATTTCTGGATGCTTTCTTTTTTTTTCCTGTAAAATGTTTTTATTAAAGTCAAAAAAGATTACAATACAAGGCAACATACTATTGCCACAGAAATATAAGAATTGTGCAATTCAAAGATAGCTCTAGGATAAACCAGTGGTGAATTTCCCATTAGGGACATAAGGCATGCGCCTAGGGGCGGCACTTGTTTGGAGGTGGCACTTGGATGCTTGTGTTGTGGTACTGTCAGCCCAAAAGGTACCAGTAAGTGCAAAATATTTTCACTGTACTGTTCCATATACCATCCTGAATGGAGTGTAAATGGGTAGGACATGCACATACCAGGTACGTGCAGTCAGGGGAGGCAGGGGAGACTAAAATAATATAAAGAAAATAGTTATGACACATATTCTGTGTGATAAGTAATTTCTTTATATAAGACTAATCATTTTAATACTTAAAATTAATTTGGGAGGCACTGATAACAGTGCCTCCCGTTAACAATGGGAATAGGTTAAAAGCGGGGGGGCAGGGCCAAGCACTGGGCTGTAAAAGCCCATTGAAAACATAGGCTAAAGCGGCACTTATAGAAGTGCCTCGTTGACAGGGGCGGGTTTACAGGCCACATATAAACACGCCCCTGTCAGCGAGGCATATGTGATTGGGCAGCGGATCCGGTGCTGGATCCGCTGCTCCAATCACCCATACGCGGCGGGGTGAATCGGCGGCGGGACCCGGCCTTACAGCGGCAGCCAGGCCCGGAGGCAGCAGGGACAGAGCTGGAGAGGGTGAGCGTCGGCGGCTCCGGAGGCAGCAGGGACAGAGCTGGAAGAGGGTGAGCGTCGGCGGGACCTGGCACTACAGCGGCAGCTCCGGAGGCAGCAGGGACAGAGCTGGAGAGCATGTGGTGGCGGTGGCAGCCAGCGCTCTAAACTCACCTTCCTCCTCCTCCGCCATCCTAGCAGCATCACTGGCGTCTACACTATCCCACACCGGGGACCCAGGACCACCCAGGTGTGACAGGACGGTACCGTACGAAAGCACTCGCCGCTTTCGCGTCCCGTTGACTGTGCACAGATTGGAAGGTCAAGCCGCACGAGGCCTGACCACATAGGGGATTCCCGCTTACCGTCAGTAACCGCCTGTTACTGACTCCACCCACTGCGCTGTGGGCGGGTTCTCGCTGCCACCACCAAACTCCTAACCTGCCGTGGCGTTTGGAACCACGGTTCTGCTCTGTATGTGCCGACGCACTGCCTTACCACAGCTGTGTGGTGCTGACGAATCCCCACTAGCCACTTGCTAGGCCTCTACCGGTAGCTGGCGGAAGGCGGAGCTTGGAGACGCTAGGTACTTCCCTGGACAGCCGGAGGACGGGGCTAGGTTTGGCCTAACCCTGTTGGTCACAAGATGAAGCAGTCTTCTTGAGGCAAAGATGTTTATTGCTCAAATAACCTTTAAAAAGGCTCCTCCCTATTGCTAGGGGTAACAGCATACAATCAGATGTTTTCAGCAGAAATAAGATGGAATAATACACCCTCCTATGGGCCAGCTGCCCTTCTTTTATCCCTCTCCAAGACCCTTTACCACAGGGGGTAAGCCCGCCCTGTGGTGCACAACCAATCAATGTTTACCCATGAGCTGTGCATGCTCTGGTCTCATGCACAGCTAACATTGTTCCCTATGGACAGGGGGGAGTGGTCGGTCTCCTTTGACTCTCCCATCTGGGAGAGTCAGGATACTCCCCGGTGCCGTTCAGTCTGGCTGGGGGAAGTTTTCCCTCCTAAATCTGACCTCCAGAAACCTGCCCGGGACCCATCTCACTGCCTGCAGCCTGGATTTGGGCTCCAGAGCTGGGCAGCCTGGCTCCCCGGTCCAGGTCTCTAGTCCACTACGGCTGATCTCCATGGAGCTCCAAGAAACCACTCAGCTTGTTTCATAGCTGAGCTGCTTCTCTTTCTCCCTGTGCCCCTTGGAAATGTGAGGCTGGATGGGAAAGCATTCCGTTTTTGGGGAAAAGGTCTGGGAGAATATATCAGCCTGCACAGCCATGGATTCCCACCTCCTGGGACACACAACCAAGTAAGTGCAATTTACCTTTAAATACATTACATTTAAATCACACTGTACGTGTTTATACATTTAAATACACTCTGAGCCTGCACAGGCTCCACATACCTAGGCACTGCAGTGCCTTACAACACACTGTACTTCCTATTATTTTACACAATGTCTGGTTTGTGGAATACTGTACTAGCCCTGCAGCCTGGCTGCTAGGGCTCTCTCAGTGCTGGAGGTATGGGGCTGGCTTCCCCCATCCTCCAGCCTGCCTTCCTGCCTCTGGGGTCCAGGGAGCTGACTCTCCCTGTCCCCCCAGCGTGGCACTACTCAGTGGCCTCGCTGCACGCAGCGGCGCACCCCCCTGTACCGAAGCCCGGCGGCCCGGGACACTTGTCCCGGCCGCCGTGACTCTGGCTTGTTTCAGCGCTGAGGCGCCGGGAGCATAGCTCCCGGACCCCAGCGCTCACCATCCTGCTCGGCAGCCTATTTGCACCCCCGCCGCTAGGGAGCCGGCTAGCTCGGTCCCCCATGAGCGGCGCCTGTCTGGTAGCCTCGCCGCAGCGTCCGGCAGGGAGCCGGGCTGCGGCGCACCCCCCTCGCCGCCCAGCAGCCCGGGACGTCCGTCCCGGCTGCTGCGGCTGGCCACCTGTGCTGGGCTGAGGCGCCGGGAGCAGAGCTCCCGGCCCCCAGCGGCGGCTCTTACAGAGAGCACTGCAGCGGGAGCCGAGCTCCCAGCCGCAGCGCTCACCCTTCTCCCCGGCGCGCACACTCCAGTGCGCCCGGGGCTTCACCGACCGCTGCCGGGAGCGGAGCTCTCGGACTCCGGCGGTCAGCGGCTGCCTTCTCTCCTCCGGCGCGCACACACTGCTGAGCGCGCCGGGGGGCTGTCCTCCCTGCCGTGGCCTCCGGAGAGGTCCGGGACCACGGCACATCTTAAAATACAATTTTGTTACACAGGGAAATACATTTTTCAAATATGGCGCCAAGCGCCCATTGTCCTGTAGAATGGCGCCGGGCACTAGGGGTCAACCCCTTCAGTGCCGCAGGCGGCCATTCTCCTCGTGGCTGGGGTCCCTCCGGCCACACTCCTCCCCCCCCCCATTCAAGCGGGTCAACCAGGGACCCATGTCCCAACGATTTGGGTCCTGGTCCCGCAGTCCGTTGGGGTGAAGGGGACGCTACCTGGGGGGTGTAGGCTCTGGCCTAGACAGTTCATCCATAGTGTAGTGGGCCTCTCTTCGTGGGTGCACAATGTTCAAATAGTCCACCTGAAGTCCAAGTTCAAGGCTCCACCACAAAAGTCTGTCCAATTCCCCCAAGGTAGGTTGCAGCCACCTAACAGGTAGGTGGTAAGTCACCACGGTGGGGGGCCGGTTACAAACAAGTGCCACCCACGGTGTCCCAACTGTGGCATACCCCACCTCCCACAATAGCAGTATCCTGCTCAACCAGGCCACAGGGTGCTCCTGCCCATATGGCTCTTTCTGGCTCGGTACTGCTCCCAGTCCGTGCAGTGGCGCAATAGTTCGTAACACACAGTCCTGGTCAAGAATGTGCACCATCAGCACTGGAGCGGGCACCCGAGCCTCTTTCAATGACTGGAATGCCAACTCGCAAGCGGGTGCAAAGTCCACTGACTTGGGAATGCCCTTCCTAGCCATCTCTGTCAAGGGGTTCACTACAGGACTAAAGTCAATGACAACATGTCCGTAGGGCCTTACAGGTTCTAAGGTCAGTACCGGTCTGGGTGATGTGGGTCGGGGACAGCCTCTGGTTGCCTCCACCCCCTCTGGGTTGGGCCTACCCCTGTCTCCTCCCACATGGTGCCCCAGGCACTGCACCTCCGTCATACCTATCTGGCAACTGTCTGCTCTAACTGTCAGACCTGCCCTCCCTGCCGTGGTCTCCGGAGAGGTCCGGGACCACGGCACATCTTAAAATACAATTTTGTTACACAGGGAAATACATTTTTCAAATATGGCGCCAAGCGCCCATTGTCCTGTAGAATGGCGCCGGGCACTAGGGGTCAACCCCTTCAGTGCCGCAGGCGGCCATTCTCCTCGTGGCTGGGGTCCCTCCGGCCACACCAGGTAAGAGAGGGGGGCAGTTGGGCTGGGTGGGAAGGGACCCAGCACAATATTACATAAGTCCTGGAGTGCCATCCATCTCATCCCCTATATACACCCCATTTCCCCCATACACTGCATTTCTGGAGTAGCACCCAAGCAAGATGCAACATTGGGGTTTGTGCCGGACACATATACATATATAAAGCATCTGGTGTCCAGCACTCCAAAAAGTTACAAACATATGTACCCAGGTGCCCTCAGAAATAATGCGTGTATATATATATATATATATATATATTATAGCAATGAGGAGGGTGCTGTGGCACTCACAGGACTAACCCGATCCCCGCCGACACAGATATTGGCCGATGCGGCCGGGACAGGGAGCAACGGCGGGGGGCTTTGCAGTGGGGGGAACACCAGCCATGGCTGTCGTTAACGAGGACCTCCCTCGTCCGAACATGTTCGGACAAGGGAGGGGGTCATTAACGATGCGCGGGAGCGCGCATTGTTAACGAAATTAGGTGCACACACTGGACGAGATTGTGAAAGATTACGCTCAGATCGGCCATTCTGAGCGAGATCTTGCAGAATCTCGTGTAGTGTGTATGGCTCTATTGTCATAGCTGGACAATCCAAAGCTGGTCAATGTTTTATTTTAATAATTAAAATTTCCTCAGGACAATCAGGTGTCCATATAAGAATCTTACCTTAAATAGAATGGAGAGATAGAGACCCCCTCCGAAGTCATCACCACACTTTGTGCACACTTCGTCAGGGTCTAGTGACATCACGATTGCCGCTATGTAACGTAACTGGACCCCGACGGCATGTATACTTGTATGTCCTGAGGAAATTTAATTTATTAAAATAAAAACGTTGACCAGCTTCGGATTGTCCCGCTATGACTATGTGGACCAGATAAAGTCCTGCGAGTGCCGTACCACCCTCCTCATCGCTATCTGCATACTTCTGAGGGCACCCAGGCTTGTTTGTAAAACTGTATTGGGAGTGCCAGTCACCTGTCAATTGTATGTATGTGTGTGTGTGTGTGTGTGTGTGTGTATATATATATATATATATATATATATATATATAAAATCTCAGTGCCTCCCCAGCCAACGACCTCACCGCACGTCACTGGCACATACTGCCCCTGTAAGCTATCCTAATTAGTAAATATTTATGCATAATTAAAAATTAAAAGAAAATCATAGTTAGTGGCTTTTTTATTATTCTATTAAATTGGCTATCATCAAATGAGGGATTATAACCAATTAATAAACATAATACAGTTAGACAATTTGGGCGGCTGTTAATGTTGTGCCTAGGGACGCCCTTACCCCTAAATCCACTCCTGGTATAAAGTAAGAGTTGCATCACAAAGCCCAGACATACTGTACAAAATTATCCTGAGATCCAGATGTGTCCTTGTATATCTTGCCTCAATATGCCGTGCAGCATGAGGTGCCTGGTGTGATTCAGCCAGCAGCTCCCAGCAGCTTTGCTAATGTCAGCGGCGGGTTTTGCCAAAAATGGGCGCGGTTACTGTTCTACCTAGGGACGCCCTCACTCCTAAATCTGCCCATGGGATAAACCAAGAGTTGCATCACAAAGTCCAGACATACAAAATTATCCTGAGATACAGATGTGTCATCATACATCTTGCCTCAATATGCCATGAGATGTAGAATGAAATGCCTGGCATGAGTCAGCCGGCAGCTCCCGGCAACTTTGCTAACATCGGGCCACATTTTTTGCCAAAAAACTGGGATGCACAAGCATCTTATGCTGATTAAAATGAGATGTGGCGACTGTGGCTGTATCGGCATATGAAATGCTACATTACAGTGATTTCCAGGAAAGCAATAATGTAGCATTTCATATGCAGATACAGCATCAGTCACATACAGAATATAAGCATGCCGCATATCATTTTAACCAGCATAAGCTGTTTGCCCGTCCTATCTGCATAGCAATGCAACTTAGACGCATTTAAATGGAAAAAGTGACACATAAAGACGTTCAGCGCTACAGAGTCACGCCACGGCATGACGTGACTATAAGGCCTTTTTAACGTGACTGCACCAAGGATTTAGGAGGACACATCTGTACAGAGAAGAATGAATTAGCAAACTGTCAGGCCCGACGCTAGCCACTCAGCAAGGGGGTGCAAAGCAGGGAGGTGCCAGGCTGGAAAGGCACTCTCCCTGCTCTGCATCCCTGTGCTGAGGTCCCCTGCTGCTGCTGCCGGCTGCCCTGTCACACTATACAGCGGTATCGACAGCTGTGTGAATATGGTGTGGGAGTGCAGCAAACAGTACATCTAGTATAGAGTTCCTGGCTTCAGCAACCCCCCACCTAGTGAGAATGTAGCAAGCTCTGTCCCCTCTTGCCCCACAGTGCCTCAAATTGATGCTGCTGCAGCCAGACCCTCTGCGGCCGCCAGCAAGACCCCTGACTCCTCTCAGATGCGGGTGTCAGTAAACAGTCCGTGAGCAGAGGTGGGCAGGTTAAATATACGTACACTGAGAGACTCAAGGATCTCGCAATATTGCAGACACCTGGAAATCTCTCAGTAGCTGGCACTAGTCACCACTGTTACCGCACCGGTCTGTGTCATTCACGGTCCAACGCACACAGTATGAGGCAACTGCTATGGAGAGTGGGATGCAGGAGAGGGATCTATATGGATTCTGGAAGATAAGGTCACATATGAATAAGCATGTATAGGAAATCATGGGGGTGTGGATCACCAGGCCTCTGGGACACAGTAACTTCTTACTGTGTCACCCTCCCCTCTGTATCCCAGCCATTGTCAACCCCCCAGTGTTCTGTCCAAGTCACTATGTCACCCCCCCCCACCTCTGTGTTCTGTCAGTTTCCTCCTCACCCAACCCCCCCCCCTCCCCCCGTGTACTGTCCCAGCCATTGTCACCACAGATTGGGTATGCGATACAACTGCTGGGGATCCCGGCGGTCAACATACCGACCGCGGGATCACGGCAGTGGAATTCCATCTGGGCAAGCACAACAAGCCCCTTGTGGGTTCTCTGCGCTCGCCACGCTGCGGCCTCAGTGGCGACCGCACTCTATGGATGTCGTGGACACCAACGAGTGGGGATAGTCCCTGCTAGTGGACATGGTAATGTGACTGGAGGCATTATGATAAAGACTTCCCCACTCTTTTCATGTTTTCCAATCAGCGTAGAGCGAAAAATTAAATTATGACTTCAACAAATATTAAAGAAATAGAAGGGCAGGGAAAAAACAAGGGGGAAAGGAGAAAAAAGGGGACAAGGTGTGAAGATGGGGAGAAGAGCCATGCACATCCAGGCCCAGCTCCAACACCATCTCAAGTTAAAATTTTGAGGTCTTGAAATAGCTAGTTTTGTATAGAGATGTGCGACTAGCACTTTTTCTTGTTTTGTGGTTTGGTTTTGGTTCTAATTCCACTTTCGTGTTTTTTTATGGCTTGGTTTTGCAAAACCACCCTTTCGTGTTTGGATCTGGATGATTTTTGAAAGAAAAACATAAAAACAGCTAAAATCACAGAATTTGGGGGTAATTTTGCTCCTACTGTATTATTAACCTCAATAACATTCATTTCCACTCATTTCCAGTCTATTCTGAACACATCACACCTCACAATATAGTTTTTAGGCCTAAAAGTTGCACCATGGTGGCTGTATGACCAAGCTAAGCGACACAAGTGTGCAGCACAAACACCTGGCACATCTAGGAGTGGCACTGCAGTTGCAGACAAGATGGCACTATTCAAAAACTAGTCCCCAAACAGCACATGATGCAAAGAAGAAAAAGAGGTGCACAGAGGCTGCTGTATGACTAAGCCAAGCGACACAAATGTGCGGCACAAACACCTGGCCCATCTAGGAGTGGCACTGCAGTGTCAGACAGGATAGCACTTTTCAAAAACTAGGACCCAAACAGCACCTCATGCAAAGATGTAGAAGAGGTGCAATGAGGTAGCTGTATGACTAAGCCAAGCGACACAAACAATTGGCCCATCTAGGAGTAGCACTGCAGTGGCAGACAGAAGGGCAGCTATCAAAAAAAGGCCCCAAACAGCACATGATGCAAAGAAGAAAAAAAGGTGCACCGAGGTTGCTGTATGACTAAGCTAAGCGACACAACCACCTGGCCCATCTAGTAGTGTCACGCAGTGGCTAAATGTCCAGAGTGGGCCACAATTGTTTGGTCCGCTGACAGCATCTTCAGCACGACCCTGTCATTTTAAAAAAAAATCTGCAATTGGTGGACTTATACGGCAGTACCCCAGGACTAATACAGCAGTACCCCTGGACTCATACGGCAGTGTCAGACAGGATGACACTTTTCAAAAACTTGGCCCCAAACAGCACCTCATGCAAAGATGTCGAAGAGGTGCAATGAGGTGTATGACTAAGCCAAGCAACACAAACAATTCCCACTGGAATTATACGTCCAAATCACTGGAATTATACATCCAAATCACTGGAATTAAATGGCAAAATCACTGTAATTAAATGGCAACATCACTGTAATTATACTGCAAGATCACTGTAATTATACTGCAAAATCACTGTAATTATACGTCCAAATCACTGGAATTATACGTCCAAATCACTGGAATTAAATGGCAAAATCACTGGAATTAAATGGCAAAATCACTGGAATTATATGTCTAAATCACTGGAATTAAATGGCAAAATCACTGTAATAATACTGCAAAATCACTGTAATAACACTGCAAAATCACTGGAATTATATGTCCAAATCACTGGAATTATACGTCCAAATCACTGGAAGTAAATGGCAAAATCACTGGAATTACACTGCAAAATCACTGTAATAATACTGCAAAATCACTGTAATTATACATCCAAATCACTGGAATTATAAATCCAAATCACTGGAATTAAATGGCAAAATCACTGGAATTATACATCCAAATCACTGGAATTAAATGGCAAAATCTCGGTATCTCCTGCCTAGTGAAGTGGGATTTGGTACCGGGGACACAATACCTCCATCAATTGTCTAAATCCCACTGCACTAATGGCACGTCTAACACCAACATAAGTGTCAAGGCCTCAGTTATGAGGGCTTCCATCGTCATGTGAAGCTGAACCACTAGTCATGAACATAGGCCAGGTCCTCAGCCGTTCCTTGCCACTCCATGTCGTAAATGGCATATTGGCAAGTTTACGTTTCTCCTCAGACTATTTCAATTTCTTTTTTTGGGTCTTTTTACTGAACTTTGCCTTTTTGGATTTTACATGCCCTCTACTATCACATTGGGCATCGGCCATGGCAGACGACGTTGATGGCATTTCATTGTCTATGTCATGGCTAGTGGCAGCAGCTTCAGCACTAGGAGAAAGTGTTTCTTGATCTTTCCCTATTTTATCCTCCAAATTTCTGTTCTCCATTATTTTTTTGGAGTTATATAATACAATATGCGGCACAGGAATGACTGATGGCTTATGGCCAGGACACTACTACTGGTCTGATGCAGCACAACACAACAACACTGTAAGGGACTTGTTGTTGTTATTATTATTATTATTATACGGCAGCAGTGGACATATAGCAGCAGCGTATACCACTGTGACTGCCTGGTCACTGGAATGACTGATGGCCAGGACACTACTACTGGTCTGATGCAGCACAACACAACAACACTGTAAGGGACTTGTTGTTGTTATTATTATTATTATTATTATTATACGGCAGCAGTGGCCATATAGCAGCAGCGTATACCACTGTGACTGCCTGGTCACTGGAATGACTGATGGCCAGGACACTACCACTGGTCTGATGCAGCACAACACAACAACACTGTAAGGGACTTGCTGTTGTTGTTGTTGTTGTTGTTGTTATTATTATATGGCAGCAATGGACATATAGCAGCAGTGTATACCACTGTGACTGCCTTTTCACTGGAATGACTGATGGCCAGGACACTACTACTGGTCTGATGCAACACAACACAACAACACTGTAAGGGACTTGTTGTTGTTGTTGTTGTTGTCATTATAATATGGCAGCAATGGACATATAGCAGCAGCGTATACCACTGTGACTGCCTGGTCACTGGAATGACTGATTTCCAGGACACTACTACTGGTCTGATGCAGCACAACACAGCAACACTGTAAGGGACTTGTTGTTGTTGTTGTTGTTGTTATTATAATATGGCAGCAGCGGACATATAGCAGCAGCGTATACCACTGTGACTGCCTGGTCACTGGAATGACTGATGGCCAGGACACTACCACTGATCTGATGCAGCACAACACAACAACACTGTAAGGGACTTGTTGTTGTTGTTGTTGATGTTGTTATTATTATTATTATATGTCAGTAGTGGACATATAGCAGCAGCGTATACCACTGTGACTGCCTTTTCACTGGAATGACTGATTTCCAGGACACTACCACTGGTCTGATGCAGCACAACACAGCAACACTGTAAGGGACTTGTTGTTGTTGTTGTTATTATTTATTATAATATGGCAGCAGTGGACATATAGCAGCAGCGTATACCACTGTGACTGCCTTTTCACTGGAATGACTGATGGCCAGGACACTACCACTGGTCTGATGCAGCACAACACAGCAACACTGTAAGGGCCTTGTTATTGTTGTTGTTGTTATTATTATTGTTATTATTATTATTATTATTATTATACGGCAACAGTGGACATATAGCAGCAGTGTATACCACTGTGACTGCCTGGTCACTGGAATGACTGATGGCCAGGACACTACCACTGGTCTGATGCAGGACAACACAGCAACACTGTAAGGGACTTATTATACAGCAGCACTGGACATATGGCAGCAGAGGACACCACCACTGTGAATGGTCACTGGACTGACTGATGCCCGGGACACTACCACTGGTCTGATGCAGGACAACACAGCAACACTGTAAGAGACTTATACAGCAGCACTGGACATATGGCAGCAGAGGATACCACTGTGCCTGGTCCCTGGAATGACTGATGGCCAGGACACTACCACTGGTCTGATGCAGCACAACACAGCAAAACTGTAAGGGACTTATTATACAGCAGCACTGGACATATGGCAGCAGAGGACACCACCCCTGTGACTGATGCAGCACAACACACCACCACTGAACTGATGCAGCACAACACAGCACCACTGGACAGCACTGGACATATGGCAGCAGAGCACACAAGCACTGTGACTGGACAGATACAGCACAAGACACAGACACTGAGGACACTGAGAGAACGGAGACACGTCCTCTCTCTACACTCTCCAATGCCAGAGTGAAAATGGCGGGAACGCGTGGCTCCTTATATGGAATCCAAACCCTGCGAGAATCCGACAGCGGAATGATGACGTTTTGCTTCGTTCTGGTTTCCGAGTCAGGCGGGAAAACCCGAGCCTGGCTTGGAACTGGACTCGAATGGTGAAGTTCGGTACGGTACGGTTCTCAGAGAACCGAACCCACTCATCTCTAGTTCTGTACCATTGTGTTGATTTCAAATAATGTACTGTATTTGTCTTAAAATATCAATATGCAATGTGTCAATAAAGCATTCCCAACTGTAGGTGGAAGCAGTAGGTATCCAGAGAGAATATTGAGGAGTGCACAAAATACTTATCTTCGACAAACCCATAAAGCATGTCTGTCATTTACTAATGCCATATTAAACATGTCTGTAAAGTAAGGAAGTCTTAATAATCGATAAAAAAATAGTTAAAGACCGTATGAATAGCCAGCAGACAATTCTCCCAATCCATGGGAAGCAGAGAAGATAAGACCTTACTGGTATAATGTTGTGTCTGTAATACACCTTTTACACCAAAGAAATATCCCGGGTTATTGCCGGGTCGATACGGGACGGACCTTGGTGTAAATGGCTTCTTAAAAAATATCCCGGTCCTGTGGCAGTGTAAACAGTCCCAACCCGGGATATTTGACCTGGCTTTTGAAGAGAGCAGCTGATTGGAGCTTCTGGGGCGCTGGTGGATGACGTCATCTTTCAGTGCCCGGCAGATAGCACAGATGACCATTGCAGCAGGACTCTACAACTAATGCTGAGCCTGCTGCCTCATCCATAGCTTGCCTACTGTCTGACCTGCAGCTCTAAATGCAGGCTGGAACCAACAGATAGTACTTCCCTGCGCTGGACGTATAACAGCTGCAGACAATGATATATTCCGGAGTTATCCACCGGAAATGGCAAAATATCACAATATAAAAATAATATCATATGCGCTATCACACTTGATGGGTATGAAATAAATTTCCAAACCGGTTTACTTCCTAATGTCCACAAGTTCGTAATCACAATCTTAATAGGTTTTCTCCAATGGGTGGTACATGTGAAAAGAAAAAAATAAGCCTCCAATGTGTAGTAGTTCCTTCGGACCATAAACAGAAAAATATTGAGGGTCTGTGAAATATGATATATCCTCTCCTCTGTGTCTTTATATGATTCTATGGGACCACCCAAAATGTGTGATAATCATAAGTACAGGGTGCTCACTTTCTTGCTTACATCAAAACAGGCGGGTGAACACGTATAAAGAGTGTAGTACGGCTGACCGGCGGTCTCCTGACCGCCGGTCAGCTTACCGACGCTGGGATCCCGGCAGCATACCGACGCCGGGATCCCGGCAGGGAGGGGCAAGTGCAGCAAGCCCCTTGCGGGCTCGCTGCGCTCGCCACGCTTCGGGTTCTATTCCCACTCTATGGGTGTCGTGGACACCCATGAGTGGAAAAAGTCCCTGTTGGTTGGCATGCCGACCATCGGGACAGTGACCCGTCGGGCTGGTGGAGGAGGTCATGTGACTGTCGGTCAGCTGACCGGCGGTCACATGAATACCACCCGTATAATGGTATCTTTCAATCCCTTATGGAACACAAAACTCTCCTGAATTTCTAACTTTCTAGGTTCCCTCCAAAGAGCATGTTATACCTGCCAGTGTAAAGTGACCCGCGTCCTCAATTTTAAGTTTTTTATTTATTTTTTGTATAATAAATTCAGTTTTTTACCTACAAATGGCATACTGGTGGATGTATACTACTGAGGCGACCTAAAGAAACTGCTATGTGAATATACCACACACACTTCAAGTAAGCACACATGTAAGCGTGTTATGTCAGAAAGCTAGAAATTCAAGAGAATTTGTGTTCCATAAGAAATTGAAAGATACCTATATATGTGGTCACCTGCCTGTTTTGATGTGAGCATCCTGCACTTGTGATCGTCACACATTTTTGGTGGCCCCATGGAATCATATAGAGACGGAGGAGAGGATATACTATATCCCATAGATCCTCCCTATCTCTTTGTATAAGGTTCATTAGAACTAGAGATGTGCACCGGAAATTTTTCGGGTTTTGTGTTTTGGTTTTGGGTTCGGTTCCGCGGCCGTGTTTTGGGTTCGAACGCGTTTTGGCAAAACCTCACCGAATTTTTTTTGTTGGATTCGGGTGTGTTTTGGATTCGGGTGTTTTTTTCAAAAAACCCTAAAAAACAGCTTAAATCATAGAATTTGGGGGTCATTTTGATCCCAAAGTATTATTAACCTCAATAACCATAATTTCCACTCATTTTCAGTCTATTCTGAACACCTCACACCTCACAATATTATTTTTAGTCCTAAAATTTGCACCGAGGTCGCTGGATGACTAAGCTCAGCGACCCAAGTGGCCGACACAAACACCTGGCCCATCTAGGAGTGGCACTGCAGTGTCACGCAGGATGGCCCTTCCAAAAAACACTCCCCAAACAGCACATGACGCAAAGAAAAAAAAAGAGGCGCAATGAGGTAGCTGTGTGACTAAGCTCAGCGACCCAAGTGGCCGACACAAACACCTGGCCCATCTAGGAGTGGCACTGCAGTGTCAGGCAGGATGGCCCTTCCAAAAAATACTCCCCAAACAGCACATGACGCAAAGAAGAAAAAAAAGAGGCGCAATGAGGTAGCTGTGTGACTAAGCTCAGCGACCCTAGTGGCCGACACAAACACCTGGCCCATCTAGGAGTGGCACTGCAGTGTCAGGCAGGATGGCCCTTCCAAAAAACACTCCCCAAACAGCACATGACGCAAAGAAAAAAAGAGGCGCAATGAGGTAGCTGTGTGAGTAAGCTCAGCGACCCTAGTGGCCGACACAAACACCTGGCCCATCTAGGAGTGTCACTGCAGTGTCACGCAGGATGGCCCTTCAAAAAAACACTCCCCAAACAGCACATGACGCAAAGAAAAAAAGAGGCGCAATGAGGTAGCTGTGTGACTAAGCTCAGCGACCCAAGTGGCCGACACAAACACCTGGCCCATCTAGGAGTGGCACTGCAGTGTCACGCAGGCTGGCCCTTCCAAAAAACACTCCTCAAACAGCACATGACGCAAAGAAAAATGAAAGAAAAAAGAGGTACAAGATGGAATTGTCCTTGGGCCCTCCCACCCACCCTTATGTTGTATAAACAGGACATGCACACTTTAACCAACCCATCATTTCAGTGACAGGGTCTGCCACACGACTGTGACTGAAATGACGGGTTGGTTTGGACCCCCACAAAAAAAGAAGCAATTAATCTCTCCTTGCACAAACTGGCTCTACAGAGGCAAGATGTCCACCTCATCATCATCCTCCGATTCATCACCGTGTACATCCCCCTCCTCACAGATTATCAATTCGTCCCCACTGGAATCCACCATCACAGCTCCCTGTGTACTTTGTGGAGGCAATTGCTGCTGGTGAATGTCTCCATGGAAGAATTGATTATAATTCATTTTAATGAACATCATCTTCTCCACATTTTCTGGAAGTAACCTCGTACGCCGATTGCTGACAAGGTGAGCGGCGGCACTAAACACTCTTTCTGAGTACACACTTGTGGGAGGGCAACTTAGGTAGAATAAAGCCAGTTTGTGCAAGGGCCAACAAATTGCCTCTTTTTCCTGCCAGTATACGTACGGACTGTCTGACGTGCCTACTTGGATGCGGTCACTCATATAATCCTCCACCATTCTTTCAATGGGGAGAGAATCATATGCAGTGACAGTAGACGACATGTCCGTAATCGTTGGCAGGTCCTTCAGTCCGGACCAGATGTCAGCATCAGCAGTCGCTCCAGACTGCCTGTTATGCACACCAGTGCCTGCAGGAAAGTACTGGTGTCAGAACTGTTATGCACTCCAGTGTCTGCAGGAATGTACTGGTGTTTGAACTGTTATGCAAAACAAATGGACTCACAGACAAACTGGGGAATATGACATAACGTACACAGAAGGTAATAGGGTAACAAAATACACACAAAGTGAACAGAGAAGCCCAGAGGCTAAGGAACTGGGTATCTCCTTTGTATTAGAACTGCACAGATGGAAAAAGCAAGATGTTGTGTTTTAATACATAGAGAACCCGAAATGCTGTTGCTAAGGGCAACAGCAAAACCCTAAAGGGTTACCAACGGGTGTGGCAGTAAACTCCTTGGTCAGAGATGGAATGATAGACACAAGGAGAGTCTCCACAATCCTATTTCTCACTTGCAGTGCACAGGTTTTAGCTTACTGCCACTAAACTGACCCCTGACACCTAGCACAGTGAGACAGGATTAGACAGGCAAGTCTTAGAATACAGCCGCAAACTTGCTAAGTTCACAGAGTGGTAACAGAACCCCAGCAAGCTAAACGACTGACTCCAGTCTTACTGCTAGGTCTGGATTGGCAGAGTGTAATACCAAATCCCCAGGCCTATTTGCAGTAAGCAACAAACAAATACAAAGCTACACAGTACTGGCTAACTTTCATGAACTGACTAACCAACAAAGATTCAGCAGCATCTGCTTACCCTGAAAAGAGGCCTTATAAAGCAGGTGCTGTCCACGCCCCACTCAGACCTCACAGACTGTGAGCACAAAAACCAGCACCGGATCCCCTGCCGTGCACAGAGCCTATAACCACTGCACAGCAAAAGACCCGAACCGGAATATCGGCTGCGCTCAGGTTACTCCACTAGCACTTGTCTCCCGGTTGCCATGATGACGTGGCAGCACAGGGCAGGAGACCCTAACAGTACCCCCCCTCTGACGAGGGGTCAAAGAACCCCTACCACCGGGTTTATCGGGGAACTGCGAGAAGAAAGAGCGTATCAGTCTGGGGGCATGAAGATCACAACTGCGCACCCACGACCGCTCCTCCGGGCCATACCCCTTCCAGTGCACCAAAAATGACAGCCGACCCCGAACCACCTTGGAGTCAAGAATCCTTTCAACAACAAACTCCCTCTGGCCACGTATCAGAAGAGGGGAAGGTCTTCCACTGGAAGAAGGATTACTAATCGCCCGTTTTAAAAGGGAACAATGAAATGTTTTATTGATACCCAAAGAACGGGGCAGATCTAACTGAAATGCCACCGGATTGATAACCCTGGTGATCTTATAAGGGCCGATGAACCGGGGCCCTAACTTATGAGATGGCTGTCTCAACTTCAAATTCTTGGTAGACAACCAGACGGAGTCTCCTAATTTGAAGCTGCAGGGTCTTTTCCGCTTATCAAAAACCCTTTTGGTCACTAATGACACAGACACAAGGGCTTTCTTCACTTTCCGCCAAATACCTCTAAGGACCGAAACCACAGAGGAACCACCAGGCGTGGAGTCCAGGGGGTCAAAAGAATTGGCCTTAGGATGATGCCCATACACACAAAGGAAGGGAGAGATCCCTGTAGCAGAGTGAGCCGCGTTGTTATAGGCAAACTCCGCCATGGACAGATGAGCAACCCAGTCAGTCTGACACTTGGAGACATAACACCTGAGGAACTGCTCCAAGGACTGGTTCACCCTTTCAGTCTGCCCATTAGACTGCGGATGGTAGCCTGACGACAAGCTGACAGAAATCTGGAGATCGGAACAAAATGCCCTCCAGAATTTGGCCACAAACTGGGATCCGCGGTCAGAGACCACATCAAGTGGCAACCCGTGGAGACGCACAACATGCAGCATAAATAATTCAGACAGGCGTCTGGCTGATGGCAGCCCAACCAGTGGAACGAAGTGCGCCATCTTCGAAAACCTGTCAACGACAACCCAGATGGCTGTCATCCCCGAGGATTTGGGCAAGTCCACCACAAAATCCATTGAAATGTGGGTCCATGGCTTAGATGGGATAGAGAGTGGATGTAATGGGCCAACAGGAACCCCTCTAGGAGTCTTATTTCGGGCACAGATGTCACATGCCCGAACCCACTGATCCACATCCTTAGCCACCGAGGGCCACCACACCGTCCTAGATAGCAACTCCCGAGTTCTGGCAATACCCGGGTGACCTGCCGACTTCTTGGCATGGAATTCCAGGAACACTCGCTGTCTTAACCTAGGAGGCACAAACAAAAGACCTACCGGAAGGTCTGGAGGAGCCTGCTCCTGTGCTCTAAGGACTAATGATAAGAGGTCCTGGGTAATGCCCACTTTAATACATGATGGGGAAACAATGGGCAACGGCTCCTCGGTGGTCTCCTGGATTGGAGCAAAACTCCGCGAGAGCGCATCAGCCTTGATGTTTTTTGACCCAGGGCGATATGTTATCAAAAAATTAAAGCGAGCAAAAAACAAAGCCCATCGTGCCTGCCTGGCATTGAGACGCTTCGCTGACTCTAAATATGCCAGATTCTTATGGTCAGTGAGAATTGAGACCACAAACTTAGCCCCCTCAAGCCAGTGTCTCCACTCCTCGAGTGCATCCTTAATAGCCAACAATTCCCGGTTACCCACGTCATAATTCATCTCGGCAGGCGAAAATTTACGGGAAAAGTAAGCACAGGGATGAAGGCGATTATCAGACACTCCCATCTGAGAAAGCACTGCCCCAATACCCATCTCAGAGGCATCCACCTCCACCACAAAAGGACGCTCTGGATCTGGGTGTCGCAGCACCTTGGCCGAAACAAATGCCCTTTTGAGACGGGCAAAAGCCGCTTTAGCCTCACAAGACCAGTGAGCAACATCCGCCCCTTTCTTAGTGAGTGCCACCAAGGGCGCCACTATAGACGAAAATCCAGCGATAAATCGTCTATAAAAATTCGCAAAGCCCAGGAAACGCTGAAGCGCCTTCAAACTAGTGGGCTGCACCCAATCCAGGACTGCCTGTACCTTGGAACCCTCCATTTGGAAACCTTCTGGGGAGATAATATATCCTAGAAATGCGATTTGCTGAACTTCAAATTCGCACTTCTCCAGCTTCGCCCCAAGCCGGTGGTCTCTGAGTTTCTGGAGGACTAAGCGTACATGCTTCCGATGTTCCTCCAGGGAATGGGAGAAGATTAGGATGTCATCTAAGTATACAACTAAGAATCTATCCAAATATTCCCTGAGCACATCATTCATGAAATCCTGGAAGACTGCCGGGGCATTACAGAGTCCAAAAGGCATCACCAAATATTCATAATGCCCTGAGTGGGTATTAAAGGCAGTCTTCCATTCATCCCCCTCTCTTATTCGGATTAGATTGTACGCACCGCGTAGGTCAATCTTAGAAAAAATGGTGGCAGTACGAAGCTGGTCAAACAAGACCGAAATGAGAGGCAGTGGGTATGAGTTTTTAATCGTGATACGGTTCAATTCCCTGAAGTCGATGCAGGGTCGCAACGAACCGTCCTTTTTACCCACGAAGAAGAACCCCGACCCAACTGGAGACTGTGAAGGTCTGATAAATCCCTTAGCCAAGTTCTCCTGAATGTACTCTGCCATAGCCTGAGTCTCAGGACGTGACAGGGAGTACAACCTGCTCTTGGGAAGCTTAGCATTTGGCAACAAATCAATGGCACAGTCATAGGGGCGATGGGGAGGTAGTACCTCTGCAACTTTTTTGGAGAACACGTCCGCAAAATCTGCATAACACCCTGGCAATCCTGGCAAACTTAGCTGCGAGAGCCTGACTGGAAGGCTCAAGCAACTCCTGAAACAATCAGTACCCCAACTAAGAATCTCCCTAGAGACCCAGTCAAATTGAGGATTGTGGGCCCTTAACCAGGGTAACCCCAACACCAATGGGGCAAAAGTACAGACAGTCACATAAAAGGACAATTTTTCAGAGTGTGTGGCTCCAATAAACAAAGAAATCTGGCTAGTGCAAGAGGTAATTTTACCTTGGGATAATGGTTCCCCGTTTAACCCACAAATCTCAATTTCCGATGCCAAGGGTACTAAGGGAACAGAGTGTTTCAGGGCGAATTGGCGGTCCATAAAAACCCCGTCGGCCCCACTGTCCACAAAGGCCTCAGTCTTGACAGTTTGACCGAGGATCTTCAAGGTCACCGGAATGATAAAAGTCTTCTTGGGAAATTCTGACTTCTGGCCTGACAGGATATTTCCCATCACCCTCAGGCCCTGAAGTTTTCCGGCTTTTCTGGGCATGATACTACCACATGACCTTTATTCCCACAGTACAAACACAACCCCTGCTGTCTCCTCCGCGTCTTCTCACGCGAGGAGAGGCGGGTAGCCCCAATCTGCATAGGCTCCTCAGAAAATTCCTCAGAGTCTGAGGTTCCCTTGGGAAGGAAGGAAATCTCAGTCTCCCTTTCAAGCCTACGCTCTCTCAGCCGTCTATCCACCCGGATGGATAACTGCATGAGCTGATCCAAGCTATCAGGCAAGGGATATTGTACCAGTTGGTCCTTTATCTGGTTAGAAAGACCTCTTCGGTACTGGTGTCTCAGGGCTGGGTCATTCCACTGGGTATCATGGGCCAACCTCCGAAACTCCGTACAGTAAACCTCAACTGGCCTTCGCCCTTGCTTAAGGATCGAAATCTGAGCCTCGGCTGAGGCCGTCTTGTCAGGGTCATCATACAACATGCCCAGTGCCGTAAAAAAAGCATCAACACTTTTAAGCGACGGACATTCAGGCTGCAACCCATATGCCCAGACCTGTGGGTCTCCTTGTAGCAAGGAAATCACTATGCCCACCCGCTGAATCTCCGACCCAGAAGACTGAGGCCTAAGCCGGAAGTATAGCTTGCAGCTCTCCTTGAAACAAAAGAACTGCGAGCGATCTCCAGAAAAACGATCCGGGAGATTTACTTTCGGCTCCTTAACCCCTGCAGGTGCTGCTGCTGCGGGAGCTCCACCAGCAGCCTGGGAGGTGTGCATTTTAATGGACAAATCATTAAATTGTCGAGTCAGGACCTGCACCTGATCGACCACCTGTTGCAACGTATTTTGAGGGGTATGCTCCATATTCCCACAAAATTTCAACAGGAGTATTAGGCTGCTGAATATGTTATGCACACCAGTGCCTGCAGGAAAGTACTGGTGTCAGAACTGTTATGCACTCCAGTGTCTGCAGGAATGTACTGGTGTTTGAACTGTTATGCAAAACAAATGGACTCACAGACAAACTGGGGAATATGACATAATGTACACAGAAGGTAATAGGGTAACAAAATACACACAAAGTGAACAGAGAAGCCCAGAGGCTAAGGAACTGGGTATCTCCTTTGTATTAGAACTGCACAGATGGAAAAAGCAAGATGTTGTGTTTTAATACATAGAGAACCCGAAATGCTGTTGCTAAGGGCAACAGCAAAACCCTAAAGGGTTACCAACGGGTGTGGCAGTAAACTCCTTGGTCAGAGATGGAATGATAGACACAAGGAGAGTCTCCACAATCCTATTTCTCACTTGCAGTGCACAGGTTTTAGCTTACTGCCACTAAACTGACCCCTGACACCTAGCACAGTGAGACAGGATTAGACAGGCAAGTCTTAGAATACAGCCGCAAACTTGCTAAGTTCACAGAGTGGTAACAGAACCCCAGCAAGCTAAACGACTGACTCCAGTCTTACTGCTAGGTCTGGATTGGCAGAGTGTAATACCAAATCCCCAGGCCTATTTGCAGTAAGCAACAAACAAATACAAAGCTACACAGTACTGGCTAACTTTCATGAACTGACTAACCAACAAAGATTCAGCAGCATCTGCTTACCCTGAAAAGAGGCCTTATAAAGCAGGTGCTGTCCACGCCCCACTCAGACCTCACAGACTGTGAGCACAAAAACCAGCACCGGATCCCCTGCCGTGCACAGAGCCTATAACCACTGCACAGCAAAAGACCCGAACCGGAATATCAGCTGCGCTCAGGTTACTCCACTAGCACTTGTCTCCCGGTTGCCATGACGACGTGGCAGCACAGGGCAGGAGACCCTAACAGTACCCCCCCTCTGACGAGGGGTCAAAGAACCCCTACCACCGGGTTTATCGGGGAACTGCGAGAAGAAAGAGCGTATCAGTCTGGGGGCATGAAGATCACAACTGCGCACCCACGACCGCTCCTCCGGGCCATACCCCTTCCAGTGCACCAAAAATGACAGCCGACCCCGAACCACCTTGGAGTCAAGAATCCTTTCAACAACAAACTCCCTCTGGCCACGTATCAGAAGAGGGGAAGGTCTTCCACTGGAAGAAGGATTACTAATCGCCCGTTTTAAAAGGGAACAATGAAATGTTTTATTGATACCCAAAGAACGGGGCAGATCTAACTGAAATGCCACCGGATTGATAACCCTGGTGATCTTATAAGGGCCGATGAACCGGGGCCCTAACTTATGAGATGGCTGTCTCAACTTCAAATTCTTGGTAGACAACCAGACGGAGTCTCCTAATTTGAAGCTGCAGGGTCTTTTCCGCTTATCAAAAACCCTTTTGGTCACTAATGACACAGACACAAGGGCTTTCTTCACTTTCCGCCAAATACCTCTAAGGACCGAAACCACAGAGGAACCACCAGGCGTGGAGTCCAGGGGGTCAAAAGAATTGGCCTTAGGATGATGCCCATACACACAAAGGAAGGGAGAGATCCCTGTAGCAGAGTGAGCCGCGTTGTTATAGGCAAACTCCGCCATGGACAGATGAGCAACCCAGTCAGTCTGACACTTGGAGACATAACACCTGAGGAACTGCTCCAAGGACTGGTTCACCCTTTCAGTCTGCCCATTAGACTGCGGATGGTAGCCTGACGACAAGCTGACAGAAATCTGGAGATCGGAACAAAATGCCCTCCAGAATTTGGCCACAAACTGGGATCCGCGGTCAGAGACCACATCAAGTGGCAACCCGTGGAGACGCACAACATGCAGCATAAATAATTCAGACAGGCGTCTGGCTGATGGCAGCCCAACCAGTGGAACGAAGTGCGCCATCTTCGAAAACCTGTCAACGACAACCCAGATGGCTGTCATCCCCGAGGATTTGGGCAAGTCCACCACAAAATCCATTGAAATGTGGGTCCATGGCTTAGATGGGATAGAGAGTGGATGTAATGGGCCAACAGGAACCCCTCTAGGAGTCTTATTTCGGGCACAGATGTCACATGCCCGAACCCACTGATCCACATCCTTAGCCACCGAGGGCCACCACACCACCCTAGATAGCAACTCCCGAGTTCTGGCAATACCCGGGTGACCTGCCGACTTCTTGGCATGGAATTCCAGGAACACTCGCTGTCTTAACCTAGGAGGCACAAACAAAAGACCTACCGGAAGGTCTGGAGGAGCCTGCTCCTGTGCTCTAAGGACTAATGATAAGAGGTCCTGGGTAATGCCCACTTTAATACATGATGGGGAAACAATGGGCAACGGCTCCTCGGTGGTCTCCTGGATTGGAGCAAAACTCCGCGAGAGCGCATCAGCCTTGATGTTTTTTGACCCAGGGCGATATGTTATCAAAAAATTAAAGCGAGCAAAAAACAAAGCCCATCGTGCCTGCCTGGCATTGAGACGCTTCGCTGACTCTAAATATGCCAGATTCTTATGGTCAGTGAGAATTGAGACCACAAACTTAGCCCCCTCAAGCCAGTGTCTCCACTCCTCGAGTGCATCCTTAATAGCCAACAATTCCCGGTTACCCACGTCATAATTCATCTCGGCAGGCGAAAATTTACGGGAAAAGTAAGCACAGGGATGAAGGCGATTATCAGACACTCCCATCTGAGAAAGCACTGCCCCAATACCCATCTCAGAGGCATCCACCTCCACCACAAAAGGACGCTCTGGATCTGGGTGTCGCAGCACCTTGGCCGAAACAAATGCCCTTTTGAGACGGGCAAAAGCCGCTTTAGCCTCACAAGACCAGTGAGCAACATCCGCCCCTTTCTTAGTGAGTGCCACCAAGGGCGCCACTATAGACGAAAATCCAGCGATAAATCGTCTATAAAAATTCGCAAAGCCCAGGAAACGCTGAAGCGCCTTCAAACTAGTGGGCTGCACCCAATCCAGGACTGCCTGTACCTTGGAACCCTCCATTTGGAAACCTTCTGGGGAGATAATATATCCTAGAAATGCGATTTGCTGAACTTCAAATTCGCACTTCTCCAGCTTCGCCCCAAGCCGGTGGTCTCTGAGTTTCTGGAGGACTAAGCGTACATGCTTCCGATGTTCCTCCAGGGAATGGGAGAAGATTAGGATGTCATCTAAGTATACAACTAAGAATCTATCCAAATATTCCCTGAGCACATCATTCATGAAATCCTGGAAGACTGCCGGGGCATTACAGAGTCCAAAAGGCATCACCAAATATTCATAATGCCCTGAGTGGGTATTAAAGGCAGTCTTCCATTCATCCCCCTCTCTTATTCGGATTAGATTGTACGCACCGCGTAGGTCAATCTTAGAAAAAATGGTGGCAGTACGAAGCTGGTCAAACAAGACCGAAATGAGAGGCAGTGGGTATGAGTTTTTAATCGTGATACGGTTCAATTCCCTGAAGTCGATGCAGGGTCGCAACGAACCGTCCTTTTTACCCACGAAGAAGAACCCCGACCCAACTGGAGACTGTGAAGGTCTGATAAATCCCTTAGCCAAGTTCTCCTGAATGTACTCTGCCATAGCCTGAGTCTCAGGACGTGACAGGGAGTACAACCTGCTCTTGGGAAGCTTAGCATTTGGCAACAAATCAATGGCACAGTCATAGGGGCGATGGGGAGGTAGTACCTCTGCAACTTTTTTGGAGAACACGTCCGCAAAATCTGCATAACACCCTGGCAATCCTGGCAAACTTAGCTGCGAGAGCCTGACTGGAAGGCTCAAGCAACTCCTGAAACAATCAGTACCCCAACTAAGAATCTCCCTAGAGACCCAGTCAAATTGAGGATTGTGGGCCCTTAACCAGGGTAACCCCAACACCAATGGGGCAAAAGTACAGACAGTCACATAAAAGGACAATTTTTCAGAGTGTGTGGCTCCAATAAACAAAGAAATCTGGCTAGTGCAAGAGGTAATTTTACCTTGGGATAATGGTTCCCCGTTTAACCCACAAATCTCAATTTCCGATGCCAAGGGTACTAAGGGAACAGAGTGTTTCAGGGCGAATTGGCGGTCCATAAAAACCCCGTCGGCCCCACTGTCCACAAAGGCCTCAGTCTTGACAGTTTGACCGAGGATCTTCAAGGTCACCGGAATGATAAAAGTCTTCTTGGGAAATTCTGACTTCTGGCCTGACAGGATATTTCCCATCACCCTCAGGCCCTGAAGTTTTCCGGCTTTTCTGGGCATGATACTACCACATGACCTTTATTCCCACAGTACAAACACAACCCCTGCTGTCTCCTCCGCGTCTTCTCACGCGAGGAGAGGCGGGTAGCCCCAATCTGCATAGGCTCCTCAGAAAATTCCTCAGAGTCTGAGGTTCCCTTGGGAAGGAAGGAAATCTCAGTCTCCCTTTCAAGCCTACGCTCTCTCAGCCGTCTATCCACCCGGATGGATAACTGCATGAGCTGATCCAAGCTATCAGGCAAGGGATATTGTACCAGTTGGTCCTTTATCTGGTTAGAAAGACCTCTTCGGTACTGGTGTCTCAGGGCTGGGTCATTCCACTGGGTATCATGGGCCAACCTCCGAAACTCCGTACAGTAAACCTCAACTGGCCTTCGCCCTTGCTTAAGGATCGAAATCTGAGCCTCGGCTGAGGCCGTCTTGTCAGGGTCATCATACAACATGCCCAGTGCCGTAAAAAAAGCATCAACACTTTTAAGCGACGGACAGTCAGGCTGCAACCCATATGCCCAGACCTGTGGGTCTCCTTGTAGCAAGGAAATCACTATGCCCACCCGCTGAATCTCCGACCCAGAAGACTGAGGCCTAAGCCGGAAGTATAGCTTGCAGCTCTCCTTGAAACAAAAGAACTGCGAGCGATCTCCAGAAAAACGATCCGGGAGATTTACTTTCGGCTCCTTAACCCCTGCAGGTGCTGCTGCTGCGGGAGCTCCACCAGCAGCCTGGGAGGTGTGCATTTTAATGGACAAATCATTAAATTGTCGAGTCAGGACCTGCACCTGATCGACCACCTGTTGCAACGTATTTTGAGGGGTATGCTCCATATTCCCACAAAATTTCAACAGGAGTATTAGGCTGCTGAATATGTTATGCACACCAGTGCCTGCAGGAAAGTACTGGTGTCAGAACTGTTATGCACTCCAGTGTCTGCAGGAATGTACTGGTGTTTGAACTGTTATGCAAAACAAATGGACTCACAGACAAACTGGGGAATATGACATAACGTACACAGAAGGTAATAGGGTAACAAAATACACACAAAGTGAACAGAGAAGCCCAGAGGCTAAGGAACTGGGTATCTCCTTTGTATTAGAACTGCACAGATGGAAAAAGCAAGATGTTGTGTTTTAATACATAGAGAACCCGAAATGCTGTTGCTAAGGGCAACAGCAAAACCCTAAAGGGTTACCAACGGGTGTGGCAGTAAACTCCTTGGTCAGAGATGGAATGATAGACACAAGGAGAGTCTCCACAATCCTATTTCTCACTTGCAGTGCACAGGTTTTAGCTTACTGCCACTAAACTGACCCCTGACACCTAGCACAGTGAGACAGGATTAGACAGGCAAGTCTTAGAATACAGCCGCAAACTTGCTAAGTTCACAGAGTGGTAACAGAACCCCAGCAAGCTAAACGACTGACTCCAGTCTTACTGCTAGGTCTGGATTGGCAGAGTGTAATACCAAATCCCCAGGCCTATTTGCAGTAAGCAACAAACAAATACAAAGCTACACAGTACTGGCTAACTTTCATGAACTGACTAACCAACAAAGATTCAGCAGCATCTGCTTACCCTGAAAAGAGGCCTTATAAAGCAGGTGCTGTCCACGCCCCACTCAGACCGCACAGACTGTGAGCACAAAAACCAGCACCGGATCCCCTGCCGTGCACAGAGCCTATAACCACTGCACAGCAAAAGACCCGAACCGGAATATCAGCTGCGCTCAGGTTACTCCACTAGCACTTGTCTCCCGGTTGCCATGACGACGTGGCAGCACAGGGCAGGAGACCCTAACACTGCCCTGCATCACCGCCAGCGGGTGGGCTCGGAATTCTGAGCCTTTTCCTCGCACCCCCAGTTGCGGGAGAATGTGAAGGAGGAGATGTTGACAGGTCGCGTTCCGCTTGACTTGACAATTTTCTCACCAGCAGTTCTTTGAACCCCTGCAGACTTGTGTCTGCCGGAAAGAGAGATCCAAGGTAGGTTTTAAATCTAGGATCGAGCACGGTGGCCAAAATGTAGTGCTCTGATTTCAACAGATTGACCACCCGTGAATCCTTGTTAAGCGAATTAAGGGCTCCATCCACAAGTCCCACATGCCTAGCGGAATCGCTCTGTGTTAGCTCCTCCTTCAATGTCTCCAGCTTCTTCTGCAAAAGCCTGATGAGGGGAATGACCTGACTTCACGTGTGGCAAGTTCAAAAGGTTGCAGAACCTTGCACAACGTTGAAATCATTCTCCACTGCGCTTGAGACAGGTGCATTCCACCTCCTATATCGTGCTCAGTTGTATAGGCTTGAATGGCCTTTTGCTGCTCCTCCAACCTCTGAAGCATATAGAGGGTTGAATTCCACCTCGTTACCACTTCTTGCTTCAGATGATGGCAGGGCAGGTTCAGATGTTTTTGGTGTTGCTCCAGTCTTCTGTACGTGGTGCCTGTACGCCGAAAGTGTCCCGCAATTCTTCTGGCCACCGACAGCATCTCTTGCACGCCCCTCTCGTTTTCTAAATAATTCTGCACCACCAAATTCAAGGTATGTGCAAAACATGGGACGTGCTGGAATTTGCCCATATTTAATGCACACACAATATTGCTGGCGTTGTCCGATGCCACAAATCCACAGGAGAGTCCAATTGGGGTAAGCCATTCTGCGATGATCTTCCTCAGTTGCCGTAAGAGGTTTTTAGCTGTGTGCGTATTCTGGAAAGCGGTGATACAAAGCGTAGCCTGCCTAGGAAAGAGTTGGCGTTTGCGAGATGCTGCTACTGGTGCCGCCGCTGCTGTTCTTGCGGCGGGAGTCCATACATTTACCCAGTGGGCTTCCACAGTCATATAGTCCTGAGTCTGCCCTGCTCCACTTGTCCACATGTCCGTGGTTAAGTGGACATTGGGTACAACTGCATTTTTTAGGACACTGGTGAGTCTTTTTCTGAGGTCTGTGTACATTTTCGGTATCGCCTGCCTAGAGAAATGGAACCTAGATGGTATTTGGTACCGGGGACACAGTACCTCAAACAAGTCTATAGTTGGCTCTGCAGTAATGATGGATACCGGAACCACGTTTCTCACCGCCCAGGATGCCAAGGCCTCAGTTATCCGCTTTGCAGCAGGATGACTGCTGTGATATTTCATCTTCCTCGCAAAGGACTGTTGGACAGTCAATTGCTTGGTGGAAGTAGTAAAAGTGGTCTTACGACTTCCCCTCTGGGATGACCATCGACTCCCAGCAGCAACAACAGCAGCGCCAGCAGCGTTACACGCAAGGATGCATCGGAGGAATCCCAGGCAGGAGAGGACTCGTCAGAATTGCCAGTGACATGGCCTGCAGGACTATTGGCATTCCTGGGGAAGGAGGAAATTGACACTGAGGGAGTTGGTGGGGTGGTTTGCGTGAGCTTGGTTACAAGAGGAAGGGATTTACTGGTCAGTGGACTGCTTCCGCTGTCGCCCAAAGTTTTTGAACTTGTCACTGACTTATGATGAATGCGCTGCAGGTGACGTATAAGGGAGGATGTTCCGAGGTGGTTAACATCCTTACCCCTACTTATTACAGCTTGACAAAGGCAACACACGGCTTGACAAATGTTGTCCGCATTTCTGTTGAAATACTTCCACACCGAAGAGCTGATTTTTTTGGTATTTTCACCAGGCATGTCAATGGCCATATTCCTCCCACGGACAACAGGTGTCTCCCCGGGTGCCTGACTTAAACAAACCACCTCACCATCAGAATCCTCCTGGTCAATTTCCTCCCCAGCGCCAGCAACACCCATATCCTCCTCATCCTGGTGTACTTCAACACTGACATCTTCAATCTGACTATCAGGAACTGGACTGCGGGTGCTCCTTCCAGCACTTGCAGGGGGCGTGCAAATGGTGGAAGGCGCATGCTCTTCACGTCCAGTGTTGGGAAGGTCAGGCATCGCAACCGACACAATTGGACTCTCCTTGTGGATTTGTGATTTCGAAGAACGCACAGTTCTTTGCTGTGCTTTTGCCAGCTTAAGTCTTTTCATTTTTCTAGCGAGAGGCTGAGTGCTTCCATCCTCATGTGAAGCTGAACCACTAGCCATGAACATAGGCCAGGGCCTCAGCCGTTCCTTGCTACTCCGTGTGGTAAATGGCATATTGGCAAGTTTACGCTTCTCCTCCGACGATTTTATTTTAGATTTTTGAGTCCTTTTTTTACTGATATTTGGTGTTTTGGATTTTACATGCTCTGTACTATGACATTGGGCATCGACCTTGGCTGACGACGTTGATGGCATTTCATCGTCTCGGCCATGACTAGTGGCAGCAGCTTCAGCACGAGGTGGAAGTCGATCTTGATCTTTCCCTATGTTTGGAACCTCAACATTTTTGTTCTCCATATTTTAATAGGCACAACTAAAAGGCACCTCAGGTAAACAATGGAGATGGATGGATACTAGTATACTTATGGATGACGAGTGACTGCCGACACAGAGGTAGCTACAGCCGTGGACTACCGTACTGCGTCTGCTAGTATAGACTGGATGATAATGATATAAAAAATATATATATATCACTACTGCAGGACAGGTATATATTATATAATGACGGACCTGCTGGACACTGTCAGCAGCAGACTCCTAAACTACTAGTATGAAGAAGATAGAAAAAAAACCCACCACAGGTAGGTATACAATTATGGACGAGCACTGCCGACACAGAGGTAGCTACAGCCGTGGACTACCGTACTGCGTCTGCTAGTATAGACTGGATGATAATGATATAAAAAATATATATATATCACTACTGCAGGACATGTATATATTATATAATGACGGACCTGCTGGACACTGTCAGCAGCAGACTCCTAAACTACTAGTATGAAGAAGATAGAAAAAAAAACCCACCACAGGTAGGTATACAATTATGGACGAGCACTGCCGACACAGAGGTAGCTACAGCCGTGGACTACCGTACTGCGTCTGCTAGTATAGACTGGATGATAATGATCTAAAAAATATATATATATCACTACTGCAGGACAGGTATATATTATATAATGACGGACCTGCTGGACACTGTCAGCAGCAGACTCCTAAACTACTAGTATGAAGAAGATAGAAAAAAAAACCCACCACAGGTAGGTATACAATTATGGACGAGCACTGCCGACACAGAGGTAGCTACAGCTGTGGACTACCGTACTGCGTCTGCTAGTATAGACTGGATGATAATGATATAAAAAATATATATATATCACTACTGCAGGACAGGTATATATTATATAATGACGGACCTGCTGGACACTGTCAGCAGCAGACTCCTAAACTACTAGTATGAAGAAGATAGAAAAAAAAACCCACCACAGGTAGGTATACAATTATGGACGAGCACTGCCGACACAGAGGTAGCTACAGCCGTGGACTACCGTACTGCGTCTGCTAGTATAGACTGGATGATAATGATATAAAATATATATATATATCACTACTGCAGGACAGGTATATATTATATAATGACGGACCTGCTGGACACTGTCAGCAGCAGACTCCTAAACTACTAGTATGAAGAAGATAGAAAAAAAAAACCCACCACAGGTAGGTATACAATTATGGACGAGCACTGCCGACACAGAGGTAGCTACAGCCGTGGACTACCGTACTGCGTCTGCTAGTATAGACTGGATGATAATGATATAAAAAATATATATATATCACTACTGCAGGACAGGTATATATTATATAATGACGGACCTGCTGGACACTGTCAGCAGCAGACTCCTAAACTACTAGTATGAAGAAGATAGAAAAAAAAAACCCACCACATGTAGGTATACAATTATGGACGAGCACTGCCGACACAGAGGTAGCTACAGCCGTGGACTACCGTACTGCGTCTGCTAGTATAGACTGGATGATAATGATATAAAAAATATATATATATCAGTACTGCAGGACAGGTATATATTATATAATGACGGACCTGCTGGACACTGTCAGCAGCAGACTCCTAAACTACTAGTATGAAGAAGATAGAAAAAAAAAAAACCACCACAGGTAGGTATACAATTATGGACGAGCACTGCCGACACAGAGGTAGCTACAGCCGTGAACTACCGTACTGCGTCTGCTAGTATAGACTGGATGATAATGATATAAAAAATATATATATATCACTACTGCAGGTATATATTATAATATAATGAATGACGGATCTGCTGGACACTGTCTGTCAGCAGAATGCGTTTATAGAATAAAAAAAAAAAACACCACACGAGTGTTTAACTTTTTCAGGCAGACAATATACTGGTGGTCACTGGTCAGTCACACTGGCAGCAAAAGTGTGCACTGTTATGTACTCCTGCTATAACTGCTCCCCAGTCTCCCCCACAATTAAGCTGTGTGAGCAGTGAGCACTCAGCACAGTCAGATATACATAGATGATATTATCATGCAGCACACTGAGGCTGAGCACAGATATGGTATGTGACTGTGTATCGTTTTTTTTCAGGCAGAGAACGGATTTTAAATAATAAATAAAACTGGGGGTCACTAGTATAACTATCAGCAAAACTCTGCACTCTCTGAGTACTCCTAATGCTCCCCAAATTTACTAAAATTAAATTACTAGTAAATCAAGTGTCTCACTCTCTATCTAAACGGAGAGGACGCCAGCCACGTCCTCTCCCTATCAATCTCAATGCACGTGTGAAAATGGCGGCGACGCGCGGCTCCTTATATAGAATCCGAGTCTCGCGATAGAATACGAGCCTCGCGAGAATCCGACAGCGGGATGATGACGTTCGGGCGCGCTCGGGTTATCCGAGCAAGGCGAGAAGATCCGAGTCTGCCTCGGACCCGTGTAAAAAGGCTGAAGTTCGGGGGGGTTCGGATTCCGAGGAACCGAACCCGCTCATCTCTAATTAGAACCACTACACATTGGCATCCTTTTCTCTTTTCATATGTACCATCCTTTGGAGGGAACCTAGAAAGTTAGAAATTCAGGAGAGTTTCGTGTTCCATAAGGGATTGAAAGATACCTTTATACGTGTTCACCCGCCTGTTTTGATGTAAGCAAGAAAGTGAACACCCTGTACTTATGATCATGACACATTTTGGGTGGTCCCATAGAATCATATAAAGACACAGAGGAGAGGATATATCATATTTCACAGACCCTCAATATTTTTCTGTTTATGGTCCGAAGGAACTACTACACATTGGAGGCTTATTTTTTTTCTTTTCACATGTACCACACATTGGAGAAAACCTATTAAGATTGTGATTACGAACTCGTGGACATTTGGAAGTAAACCGGTTTGAAACTTTATTTCATACCCATCAAGTGTGATAGCGCATATGATATTATTTTCTATATTCTAAATGCAGGCTGGCCCACAGCCACATTTGACTGACCCAGTGCAACAGCCAGAACTGCAGTCTGCACCACAGCCTGCTCACATCCTAATCTACACCAGGAGTCCCCACCCATACCTTTTGTGACCTCATCTTTATTAGCCCTTAAAAAAGGCCATTTCTAATGACATCCATAGGGAAAAGCAGGGCTTACCCGAGTTCAATTTAAACGGGGCTGACATGGAAATATCCCCCTTTGAAGTGCAGTGTAAAGCCCGGTCCTCCCCAGGATTGTCCCAAGTTCAAATTCCCGGGTCTGACCCGGGATTTTGGTGTAAAAGCAGTATAAGAAGGCTAAATTAAAGGATTGTAGGAAGTCATATTGTGTATGCGCCTCCTCAAATGTTAAGGGACATTTAAACAAGGAATTTGTGAGATGTCTAATACCCCTTTTCCACTAGCTCAAAAAACATGGGTAAATGCACTGGGGCACACATTTAACCGTGTTTTTTGCTAATGGAAATGGCTCACTCTGCAAAAACCCAGATCAAGTATAAACGGAAGCCGTGTCAATGCAGCTCCCGTTCACAGTGTATGGAAGGCCGGCGCTAGGAGATCATGTGATCTCCCAGCGCCGCTCCTGCCGCGTCACCAGCAGCGTCACCAACCCGGCAATATGCCGGGTTGGTGAGTGCAGTGGGAAAGGGGGCTCTGATGCGGGTTGCAGCCGAGTAGCACCTGTGTCAGGCTCCTGGCTGCGACCGCATCACTAGTGGAAAAGGGGTATAACTGTTCAAAGGCCCTGATCATCTCACATTTAAAATGGATTAGCAGCCAACCCATCCTGAAAGTTGTTATTACCCAGCAGAGAGAGATGTAGTGATTAGGAAGTATGAATATTAAATTTATGATGCATAGAGTGCCACATGGACCATGTTCACATAAAGAATGGATTGTCAAGCAAAGGAGGTGAGATATCATGCTACAGCTTATGCAAAAAAAAAAAAAATTTAGGGGCTAATTCAGTAGGGATCGTAAAAAGTACAAATTAGCAAAAACTGCGACCAATTGCAAAATTGCGAAAGCACGCCCAAACGGAAAATCTGCAACACTAATTTAATGTTACAAAAAAGGTGGACCTGTCAAATTTGCAAATTTTGCGATGAGATTTAAAATTCCGCATTTTTTGCAAAAGAACTTACACTTAGTCGCATTTTTTGCGTAAAGGTTTCTGATGTCACAACTTAACATCAGCCACACATAACATTGAGCCAACCATGCCAACTGACAGGATGCGTCCATAGGCGGATCCATGGGGGGAGGGTACTCGGGCCCGTGCCCTCCCTGTCATTTCTGACTTCTTCTTTTTTTCAAAAGGAGAACAGCAGCAGCACTACTGCTATTTCCGTAAGTCAGATTTGATAAAAGAGCTAAAGGACCTGCCGCTGCTCTAACAGCAAATCTATGTGGTAACCAATGGGGAGGCTGGAGTTGCAGCTCCATCCTCCCCATGCTCACACTGCAACCTACCAACCCCACTGCCAGCCAGCCAGAGTCCAGCCCAGGTGCGGGGTTCAAATGCCAGCATCGAGTAAGACTGTTACTTATGACGGCGCAGGAGGCTTCATTAGCCCTCACTGCACCACACAGTTTCCCAGCACTTCCTCCTCCCCTTCCCTTAGCACCATGCTAGGTGCAGTCAAACTCAGCTCAGCTTTGAGAAGGCGGTCCGTGTGATTGTGACAGGGTTGTCCTGCAGATGTCTTATGCTGCTTGTTGGAGATCCAGCTGGCTGCTTCTGCTAATCAAAGATGGGCACTTCGTGTCCTGCAGTCTGAGTCTCACTGCAGTGCCCAAAACAAGGTATGCTGCACCTGCCACCACCAACTAAAAACTATAATAATTATATTGTGCTGGGGTGCCTTCCAGGCTCCCATAACTAATGGAACAGGTGACCAACATTTCAACGCCCAATCAGCCTTTTCATCAGGGTGAAATATTGGCAATTAACCAGGATGCGCTCCTACAGCCAATCATTACCTGATGGCGTATTCTGTGAGGCCACTCCCCCTGTGATACCACTCCTCTTATCTAAGAGCACGCGTGCCGTAGGTGCATGTAAATATAACTATTACCGTTCCCCTATCATGGTACCCCCCTTTCATTTTCTTCTGGATCCGCCCCTGGATGCGTCGAACAACAAGACAAGCTACTTCCGCTGGTGAATCCACAAACGCAGACGGAAAAAGGAACAAAAAATAGTTTTTTTTATGTTGAAAGTTAACATACATGACATATTAATGTTTCTTTGTTATTATTAACGTTCCTTATGTTATTGTTTAATGTGAAAATATGTATTTTAAAAAAAAAAGTGGTGCATAATTAAAATGTCCACAAATTGTTATTGAACATACTGTATGCTTCTTTGTCAAGGGGGAAAAAACAAAATCCTTACACATGTATGTGGGTATGATTTTTGAAGATAATAATTGTTTGTTGCTTTAAATCATAAAAAAACTAAGCTTTTAAACAAAATGCCATTGACCAAACAAAAAACAACAACTTGCTTGTAAATGTTATTGTACATGTTTGTAGGAAAACAAGTGTGTTCTTGACAAACCTGCATTGTTATTAACTTAAAGAATTATTAGGTTACTACTAACATATATTTTAGAGCAATACATTTGTTAAATAGTTTAAAGCTCCCTTACAGGTTGTTAAGTTTCAGTGCAGCTGAATAAACTGAATTGTGGTTAGCAGTGTGAGCTTCTACAGGTGGGTGTAATGAAGCAATGATTGCAGTATACGTCGAACATTCTACAACTGAGGTCAGCTTGTGCAAATTTTAAGGTAGACCTGTAGTCACTCAGAAACTGCACACCATAAATGTGCGTTTAGTTGCAAAAAATGCATATGCTCCGCCTATCTAAAATCTGCATTCACCCACAACACGCCCCTGCTTGTAGTTTTTGCGAGTCCAGTCCTTTAGAACGCCCACTACAGTACACGTCTAGTTTCTGTAGTGCATACGCATTTTTTGCTGTGTCTCAGAAGTTGGATTTTTTTGTCTCAGTAATTGTATTTTTTCGCTCAGATTTTACGGATTTTCGCAATTTTTGCGATTTTTGCAGTTTTGCGTTCCTTGTTGAATTAGCCCCTTAATCCAGTGCGTTGAAGGATATTAAGACTCAGTTTTGTTTTTTATTATTCCAAATACATTTTTGGAATGTGGCATCTATTTTTAAACATCAGTTAAACTGAGACTCACTGGGAGGACTTGCAATGGATATAACAGTTTGGGAAAAATGATCAGTGGCTCATCATAAGTACAAAAGCTGAAAATGTTGCCTGCACTCCATCTCAACAAGAATCTTACCTATTATTGAAATAACGTTTAGAGATTTATTACTTTTGGGTAATTGAGCACCCAGGTAAGATATGCTAGAGTCAACCATTGCAGTCCTCCTAGGTTAATTCTAGGACAATTTATTTTATTTATTGTGAACCCAGAAATGTACCCAAACTGTTTCACTTTATGAAATAAAGGGGTCAAATTATTCCTGGGTACGAATTAACCTGTCAAGTGCAAAGTTAAATAAAGTAATTTAGTACATACAGATGTAGCCATGCTCTTCTTACTGCGATGCGGCATGCCCATTATGGCATGCTACATGTTGTGCCAGGCTGCCACTATTCACAGCTGGCGATTGCTTCATTAAATCTGTTAGGAATTAATGGAGCGATTGCCAGCTGGGAATAGCTGCAGCCTGGCATGCCATCCAGCAAGCTGTGTTGCAGCATACCGTATTGCAGTAGCACTGGCATCTGAGGTTACTACACTTCAATCATTTCAATCAATGTCCACTAGAAATCAGCTTCTTCTCTAGTTAATTTCTTCTATCTATTCCAGAAAACTGTTTTAATTATTTCTCCAACCTAACGTAGACCAGTCAATGTCAAACTCAAAATCCCAACTGGCAGAATAATCAATGCCTAAGACTGTGGGCTGCAAAAGAAAGAAAACGTTTTATAGGCAATTTTGAAAGGTAATATTAAAGGCAGGGCCGTTTCTAGCCAATTTGGCCCCCAGTGCGAGATTTAAAAATGCGCCCCCCCCCCATTCACATAAAAAAAAATGCGCCCCCCCCCCATAGATATAAAGAGTAAAAGCTTGCACGCGACCCCATTTTACACAGCACGGTAGGCAAGTGTCCCCATTTTACACATTTCGGCAGGCACGTGCCCCCATTTTACACATTGCGGCAGGAAAGTGTCCCCATTTTACACATTGCGGCAGGCACGTGCCTCCATTTTACACAGTACAACAGGCAAGTGTCCCCATTTTACACATTGTGGCAGGCACGTGCCCCCATTTTACACATTGCGGCAGGAAAGAGTCCCCATTTTACACATTATGGCAGGCACGTGCCCCCATTTTACACAGTACGGCAGGAAAGTGTCCCCATTTTACACATTGCGGCAGGCACGTACCCCCATTTTACACATTGCGGCAGGAAAGTGTCCCCATTTTACACAATACGGCAGGCACGTGCCCCCATTTTACACAGTACGGCAGGAAAGTTTCCCCATTTTACACATTGCGGCAGGCACGTGCCCCCATTTTACACAGTACGGCAGGCAAGTGTCCTCATTTTACACATTGCGGCAGGCACGTGCCCCCATTTTACACAGTACGGCAGGCACGTGCCCCCATTTTACACATTACGGCAGACTGCATCCCCATTTTACACATTCCGGCAGGCACGTGTCCCCATTTTACACATTCCGGCAGACTGCGTCCCCATTTTACACATTCCGGCAGGCAAGAGTCCCCATTTTACACATTCCGGCAGACAGGTGTCCCCATTTTACACATTCCGGCAGACAGGTGTCCCCATTTTACACATTCCGGCAGGCAAGAGTCCCCATTTTACACATTCCGGCAGACAGGTATCCCCATTTTACACAGTACGGCAGGTGGTGGTGGTGGGGGTGAGGGAGGGAGGGAGGGAGAGAGAGAGAGAGAGAGAGAGAGAGAGAGAGAGAGGGAGAGGGGCTGACTTACATTTGAAACGGTTCTTCCCGCTCTTCAGCCGCCTCTCCCTCGTCTGCGCGGCACCGCCGCCGGCCGGCTTGGCTCCCCCTTCTCCCTCCTCCCGAGTGCCCAGCTCGGGGGGCGGGGTTTCGCGGAATTCCGCGAAACCCCGCCCCCCGAGCTGGGCACTCGGGAGGAGAGGGGAGGGGGGATTTCAAGTCCTCAAGAAGTGCCGCGGCGGGCTCCCCGTGCGGTTGCACGGCTCGCCCTCCGCAAGAAACGGCACTGATTAAAGGTAATAAATATTACACACATACTCACTCGCTCGTTCACTCACTCACTGCCCTATAGGCTCACACACTCATGCTTCCCCCAATTCCATAACTGAAGTGAAAGGTTTTGCCATGTAACTAGTAAGGAACAGACTGGAGCACTAATAAGCAGCAGCTGTGTGACTGCACAGACACTGGCACTTATCAGAGCACATGGCAGCACCAGGCAGTGGTAAATCAGTATATACTTACAGGTATGATATTATGACTCCAGGCTCAGCTGCTGCAGACTCATAGCAATTCTTGTCCATTCTTCTCCTATCCCTGCTGGCTGAGCTATTGCTTGTTTCACAGGGCACCTGGGTGGTGCAGACAGAGGTCCGTGTCGCTTCTGAGTGTGCAGGGAGATATTCAGCTGGGAGCGCAGATGAGATACAGGTGGGGGTGGTAGGCAGGCTCCCAGTCTTTCCGGAGTGCAGGTCCCTGTGGTGTGTATCGTCTCTCCCCAGCAGCGTGTTACTGCTGGATTTGGTGCGCACATGTGTTAACATGTGATACTGTCTACTAACACACACACTGGGGTATATTTACTAAGGTCCCGATTTTGTCTGAGTTAGTTTTTTTTCCTAAGTGTCATCTTGGGAATTTACTAAACACAAATCTCGGCAGTGTTGGGGCTATTCGTATTTTTCCCCCCGGCTGAGTTCACAAATATGAATGAATAGACCATCGGTCAAACACACCTGTTATTTGATACAACTTGGTAATTTACTAACAATTCGTATTCTCAATCACTGCCGACAATAGCCAAACACTGCCAGGAAAGTATAGAAATCGTAAAAAAAAAAAAACACTTTTAAAATAGACCTGCTTTTTGGTGGCGTGTTCAGATAGTCATTTACGAATCAGTGAGATCCGTGCATGCTTATCTGTGGAAAGGGGTCTGAAAGAGTTAAAAATCAGGAAAAAACATTGCGTGGGGCCCCCCTCCTAAGCATAACCAGTCTTGGGCTCTTTGAGCCGGCCCTGGTTGTTTAAATACCGGGGGGGGGGAAATGACTGGTGTCCCCCCGTATTTAGCCAGCCAGCACCGGGCTCTTGGGCCGGCCCTGGTTCCAAAAATACGGGGGACAAAAGACGTAGGGGTCCCCGTATTTTTAAAACCAGCACTGGGCTCCACTAGCCGTGAAGATAATGCCACAGTCAGGGAACACTTTTATATTGGTCCCTGCGGCCGTGGCATTACCCCCCCCCCAACTAGTCACCCCTGGCTGGGGTTCCCTGGAGGAGTGGGGACCGCTTAAATCAAGGCCCCCCCTGCAGGCACCCAAGAACCAGGGGTGAAGCCCGAGGCTGTCCCCCCATCCCTGGGCGGTGGATGGGGGGCTGATAGTCTTTGTGTAAAAAATAATATTGTCTTTTGTTGTTGAACTACAAGTCCCAGCAAGCCTCCACCGCAAGCTGGTACTTGGAGAACCAGCATGCGGGGAAATAACGGGCCCGCTGGTACCTGTAGTTCTACAACAAAAGAAATACCCAAATAAAAACAATACACACACACAGTGACAGTATAACTTTAACATACATGCACACTTAGCCACTCATACATATTTACCTAGTGTCCCACGGAGCCCCTCGCCCCCTTGTCAATGTAGAATCCAATTGGAAAGCTGTAAAATAAATCCTCAAATTCTCACATATTTTCCACTGATGACCGGTCCTCTTCGTTCCATGTAGTAATCCACAGGGTTAAAAAAAAAAAAAACGAAAAAAAGCCGGATGAACGCACTAAAGGGGTTTCATGTTTATACATGAAACCCCTTTTTCCGAATGCCAGGACCCCACGTGACTGCTGTCACTGGAGATCTTGCCAGCCAATCAGGGAGTGCCACATCATGGGGCTCTCCTGATTGGCTGTGCACTCCTGGCCTGTCAATCAGGCGGAGCGCAGCGGCCAGAATGGAGCTTAGCGCAGCCCCATTCTAGCCTATGATGGGAACTTTGCGGTCTGCGGCTAACTGCAAAGTTAATTGGGGTCACCCACAAGAGTAGGTATGCATACTTTAAATTGAAAATTCAATACCTTTGCTCTGATAGTTACTATGATTATTGATAAGACATTTTGCATTTGTTTACTTGGATGAACTTATTAACTTTAGCACTGGCCTGAAACATCCCACAGCTTTTCCTGCGCTCTTCTGCTTGAACCAGGTGTACATCAACCTGTTCATCTGGCTGACATGCTGAAGAATGTTTTGTTTTTTTCATGCTATAACTTGAATAAAGATGAGGTCACAAAAGAATCCTTCAACAGGACGAGGTTTAATTTCTATCCAAAGCTCAGGTGGGCTTACTGAATTATTGCACTTCTCCTGTGTCTTTCTCCATCCAGAGTGGCCTGATGTGGAATAGTCTTCCTCTCATGATCATATGGGAAGATGTACTTTCAGAAGGACTTTGAAATTATTATTTTTTTACAGACTATACTCTTCCCCTTCTTTTCTTGACAAATCTGCTTTGTGTTCTGCATTATAATGAAATATTCTCTTACAGGTTTATAAGTTCTGAAACCTCTGTTAACATTTATATTATCCTCTTCTGAAAAATAAAACCTGGTTTTCTTTAGCCCATTAATTACCATTATTGGATTTTAGAGTGCCTTCTAGATAAAATTTGCGTGCTATACACTGATCTGTTCTTATGATGGTTATCTCTGAAGGCCATCTGTAATGTTTGAATGTGCAGATCCTTGGCTTCATCTATGTTGCCTCTAATCATGCTAGGGACTTGTTCCATAACCCTGTAAGGTTAGTACCTGATGAGGAGAGTCTTCCCTCAAACCCCTCAATAACTCCTTTCAGATGGCCTCTGCAAACAATCGTCTGGTCATGTGACACAAATCCTGTGGGTGTTGAGGCATTTTTCCTAGACATAATAGAAAGAAAAGTATGTTTATTTCCATCCTTCTCTGTTCACAACTGAACAACTTTACTTATGGCAAAGCAACCTTTCTCAAGGAGAGTGGATGATCATCCTTGGCACACTTGACCTCACATCCTGAGTCTCACCTGTAACTGTCCACACACTAGGTAATGCTACAGCCTAGATATGAAGGAAACACGCAAGATGGAGTATACTCACCATTTTTATTCTTGCTACATGGAATTATGTCAGCTGTAGAGGTCTATAAAAGAAGAAAGAACATACAAACAGCCCCCTAATTTAACATGCTTAATGCACTAACAATACAAAACTAATTATAGGTATGGTGGACTAACTGGCCTTTTTTTATATATATATATATATATATATATATATATATATATATATATATATACACATACAATAGAATTATCTACAGGGGCGCCTGTTTTGAATGCAACACAAGTTGGCTACTACATTATCTTATATATAAACAAAACCGTTTCTTATTAAAACCAGAATAACCATTCATAACTCTAAAATTGCATTAAAACATTAAAACTCTAAAATTGCATTTCTTCAATCAATACAATATTTTAACAGTTGAACTTCTTTAATTGACAATGTGCCTTTTAGGCCAGATGTTTCTGTTAGCTTCAGCTCTAGCAACTTGCATATCAACCAACGCATTTCGTCCAAATTTACTTCATCAGGGTGTCTTTAGAAAAGGATATACAAATTTAAATATATTACAACAATCACAATAATCTACATCTTTAGTCCATTCATTTTACATTAATACAGGATCTTAACACAGATTGCCAGGTTTGAAAATTACTTAACTTATGTACATATCTCACAAGGTATGACTTCTTAATTTAATTGATTTACACAATAATTGTCTACAGGACTCTAGGTCTGAACTTCACATGTATATGTATATAATTCTTGAAGATAAGAGGAGGAAAAAATAGAAGAAGAATAGTGCATCAGCGTTTACAATGGCTAAAGTATACCAATTATTTCCATTTTTAATAAACTTATTTTGCCTTGAATGTTAATATTTATAAAGATTTAAATAAAATAAAGCATACATTTGCATATTTTTGTAATTTCTGTCTCAAACAAATTAATTGGGCATAATATTACCCATATTAATCAACAACATATTAATTGGGCATAATATTACCTATATTAATCAACCGTCATATATGATGGTACTGAATTCATATTTATATAAACATTATATCAGTACATGTTGATAGTTTGATGGCCATCCGTAGAACAATTTACTTACTTCTCTTAGGTAAAACTGTTTTTACTGGTTTTCCCAAACATGACTGATTTCTCTGAGTCAAATAGGTTGTTCCTATTTATTAAACAATATATGTTAATGAGAGTTTATTAAGCTATTGTTAAATGATACCTTAAATAATAATAATAATACTCACTCCAACCACTTATATCTCCCTTGACATTTTGGTATGGGTTTTTTTGATCAAATTTCCAAAGTACCCAATTGGAACTAAAAAATTAATTAATAGATAGTTTTTACTTCATCAAGTTTTAATTATAATCTTAATTACCATATTTAAAACCCTAGTGTACGTACTATTTAATTACAATGTGCTGTGTGCCCGTCTGTATTTACTGCAGATTCAGTCAAAATGTAAATCTATTTAAACAATAACAAAATTCTATTTAGTGTATAAAATCAATATAGTGCTCTGATATCTAAAAAGTTATTATTATTATTATTATTATTATTATTATATAAGCATATAAGTATATATGCATGCATATACACATCTGTGTACATACATGTATACTCCTTTGTTCTTAATGTGTACAGATTTTACTACATTACCAAATATCTCCATTAAAACATCTTACTGGAAAACTCCTTAATATAATTTTCTATTTTCCATTTTTAATTCCTGAGTCTCACCTATAACTGTCCACACACTAGGTAATGCTACAGCCTAGATATGAAGGAAACACACAAGATGGAGTATACTCACCATTTCTATTCTTGCCACTTGGAATTATGTCAGCTATAGAGGTCTATAAAAGAAGAAAGAACATACACACAGACCCCTAATTTAACATGCTTAATGCAATAACAATACAAAACTAATTATTGGTATGGTGGACTAACTGGCCTTATATAAATATATATATATATATATATATATATATATATATATATAGAGAGAGAGAGAGAGAGAGAGAGAGAGAGAGTGCAGTTTTTTCCACAGATGTGGAAATGATAGCACTCTCCAGACTTTAGAAGTTTCAAATAGTAAAAAAAATTAATTGAAAATTTAGAAAAAGCCCATTCAAACAGTTCCAGTGGTGTGAAATGCTCACCAATGTTTCGGTCATAGCTCGGGACCTTTTTCAAGGTAAATCATCAAACCAGCAGCGTCAATATAGTAATTTAGCCAAAGCTCCTATATGCATAATATGGAACTGGAACTGGTTCACATTGTGCCTCTCTGTAGGAGCTTTGGCTGATCGCAAGGTGACTGACAGGAAGAGGCTGTTTGTGGATGGTAACTGACCGTTTTGAAGGAGAGTCCGGAGAAACGCAGGAGGGACCAGGCATTTCTAGGGAGGGCTTCCGACGTCAGCTCTGGCCCCGATCATCGCACTGGAAGAGTAAGTCCTGGGCTGTGCAGAGACTGCACAAACTTCTGTTTGTGCAGCTCTCCAGCACATGCGATCGCATCCCTGTACAGCGATTTCCCCCTCCCCCTGTAGGCGGCGACTACCTGATCGCAGGGATGCAAAAAACACACCCTAGCGAACAGGTCTGAATTAGGCCCTATATTTTGATAGACTAAGCAATATTTTGCAGTAATGCAGGAGATGCATTTCTTTCTTTTAATAAACAATATTCAACAACAAAACAAGTTTGGGCTCACTAGTGGTGTGTACTTTTGAGGTGGTGTCCTTTCTATCTATCTGGCTGGCTTCTAGTTCCTAAGGGCAGGAGTAGAACATACATGGGGGCAACATACATGACTGGTCGCATCCTGACCAGATAAGGCAGTTTCTGGTGTGGTCGCATCTTGCCAGGCAAGTAGTTAATAGGGGCAAGGGCCTATGACCAACATAAATGGTATTGCAGTGTGACTAGGCCTAATGCCCAGAGTAACTTACAGTGGCTCAGGCCTTATGTCGATTGTAAGCTTGTGAGCAGGGCCTGCCTACCTCTATGTCTGTCTGTTTTTGCCCAGTTTTGTTCTATAACTGTTGTTCTAATTCTAAAGCACAACGGAATATACTGTGCTATATAATTGCTAATAAATAAATAAGTAGTGCCACAGGCCTGAGTATGCCCAAGGGCCTAGTGCTCTAGAACCCTTATGGTCTAGGAGGAATATAGATAAGTAGTTGGGCCAAAAGTCTTCCTACCAGTACCATTAAGAGAGACTGCAGTGGGTTGCTTGGTATAGCTCTTTTGCATTCCACCACTGCAGTCCTCTCTGGTCCTCAGCTTCGGCTCTCCCTTCCACTGTCTATCTCCGTCCTCAAGACACTGCTGCTGAGTCACTGTCTTCTCCTATTGAGCATGGCATCTTCTGGCAGCTACCCATTACACTAGAGCCCTTCTTTGTAGTTGTTGATATTCACAGGCTGATCTTCGTCGCCAGACTAAGCTGCTCTACTCTGTAGTGTCCAATATAGGATGTCACAGGGAGCAGAGCTATGATACAGTGAGCTTGACGTGGCATACCCCATTTGGATGCTTGATCATGAGCAAAGATTGACTCCTATCAGGCGCCAAATTCAAACTGCCATTGGACGATCCTCAGTCTTTATAGATTCAAGCTCATTAGCACCATATTGATTCTCCATTGCTGTTTTGGGGGAGAAAGATGGCATCCCCCACCAGGCAACTGAATGATGGGGACAGATGAGGGACCCCAATCTTTGTCCCCACTGCCAGACACCCACTCATGATCTGAAACAGTTCATGTAGTATTATGACATGATTATGACATATTATTTTCTTCTGCCTAACACAATGACTCAAAAGTCTGACTTACAGTACAGGAGTAAAAGGAGATGTAGTTGGCATCCTGACGGACGGGTGGTCAGAAGTCTGGTGCCTGAATCCCGAGACACTTGGCAGAAAGTCGACTCCGGAATCTCGAAAGTAAGTATGCCAAGAAGGTTAAGGCTAGGCTGCGGGGTGAGGATTAGGATTAAGTTGTAGGCGGGATGGTTAGGGTTAGGCTGCAGAAAGGGATGGTTAGGGGTAGAGTTAGGGTTAGTTCAGTTGCTCGCGTGTCAGGTTTCTGGCAGCCAGTATGCCGGTGTCAGTATTCTGATGACAAGCATCATAACTGCCGGTACCCCTACCCAACTTAGTAAAGGCAGTAAAAATTAAAACTACCCATGCTCATTTGAATCTATGAAAGATGTGAGCAGTATATATAGTAGTACAGTGCAGCATTTTGGTGACCAACAGTATATAGTTGTACAGTACAGTAGGCAATTGCTGTATCTTGCAGCTCTGTGTCACTGCAAGTATCCATTTCATATCTGTGCTGCATTTTTGTGAGCAGTATATATAGTAGTACAGTGCAGCATTTTGGTGACCAACAGTATATAGCTGTATAGTAAAGTAAGCCATTGCTGTATCTTGCAGCTCTGTGTCACTGTAAGTATCCATTCCATATCTGTGCTGCATTTTTGTAAGCAGTATATATAGTAGTACAGTGCAGCATTTTGGTGACCAACAGTATATAGTTGTACAGTACAGTAGGCCATTGCTGTATCTTGCAGCTCCGTGTCACTTCAAGTATCTATATCTGTGCTGCATTGTTGTGAGCAGTATATAGTAGTACAGTGCAGCATTGTGGTGACCAGTATACTACAGTACAATAGTCCAGTGCTGTTCTCGCTGCTCAGTGTCAGTTCTCCGTAGTATCATCAGTGCTCAGTAAAATCAGTGCTCCCCAGATCTGACAATCTCTCAATGCCTCAATGAAAATAATGCCCCAAATGTTAGCCCCCCACAGACCTGATAACCTCTCCCAATCTCTGAATGAAAAAATTGCACCACAATCCCCCCCCCCTCCCAGATTTGCTAATTCCCCCAATGTTTCAATGAAATTAATACCCTACAACTGCCATCCCAGGCCTGATAATCCCATTATACTTTAATAAAAATAATGTCCCAAAATTGCCTGGGGTCAGAGAGAGCTGTGCCACAGCAGCCTGAGGGGCGGAGAGAGGTGCTGCAGCAGCCTGAGAAACAGAGTGAGGTTCTGAAGCTACTAATGCAGAGAGAATTGCCGCAGCAGCAGCGGGGCAGAGAGAGGTGCTGCTGCAGCCTGCAGGAGCTGGGGCAGAGAGAGATGCTGCAGCTTAAATGTAGAGAGAAGTGCTACAGCAGCGGGGGCAGGGAGAGATGCGACAGCAGCCGAGTCAGAAAGAGGTGCTGCAGTAGCTAGAGCAGAGAGAGTTGCTGCACCATCTGAAGTAGAGACATATGCTGCAGCTTCCAGGAAAGAGATAGGTGCTGCAGCAGTGGGGAAAGAGAGTGGGGCGCTGCAGGACAGACGTAACCAGTGTAGGACTGGGGCATGTAGGGCCCACCGTGGGGATGCAGTGGAAGGTGCCCATATTTAGGGGTGTGGCAAGTCTGCAGAGGGGGTGTGGCCTGGCACCTCATTGGTATGAGTAACCATTAGAGAGTGCAATGTTTGGGCCCCTTCATAAATATATACAGTAAATTCAGCTACTGCATGCATGATAATGTACCAGATTAATAACCGCAATGCACTGTAGAAAATACACCATAGTCCAGTATAAGGTAACATATGTATAATGTAAAGTGCACAGTCTGGAACCTGATCCTTAGAGCAGGAGGTGGGCCCCCAAGCAGTGGGGCCCACCGGTGTTTTCCCCTGTGGGTGGTTGCCCCTGTGGGCCAGTCCAAGCTGGACTTGCTGCACAGCTGCAGGCAGACAGTGAGACATACAGTATAAAGAGGGCACGCAGAGCTCCGGCATGTGCTGGCTACCAGTGTCTCCTGCTGTCGCCTCTGGCCTGCCCTGTTCCCTACCTAGTTTCCAAGTCAGAGTCAGTGTCTGCCCAATCTGCTTCTCCTCCTCCTGCTCTGTGGCTGTCAGAACAGTGGCCCCCGGGAAGGGAGGGGGGTGGCGGGCCACCGTAATCTCTTTATTTGAAGCATCAATTCAAACATACAGAAAAAAAACCAATACATATTTACTCTGTATATTGACATCAATACCTTAGCTCAAGCACAATCATTGTAAAGAAAATTTGATTTGTCATTAAAATGACATTGTGCTAGACAGACCTTAACAATTAAAATTACATTTATTATTTAAAATAGTTAGCTTTTGCAGATTTGATTGGTTTGCACAAGATTCTTCCCTCAGACACTAAAGGGGAGTACACACGGAGAGATCCATGCTTAAAGTCTAAGGTGCTAGATTGGCCTGCATGCAGAGTGAAATGTGCGGCCCCCTTGTCACCCCTCTTGCTCAGCACACATCGCGCTGTGCTGAGCGGGGGGAGAGATGTGTGCTCTGCGGTCTGTGATAGATCACTCAGCACACATCTCTCCGTGTGTACTGGCCTCAAGCAGTGGTGCAAGTAGAAATATTTTCTTAGTGGTACTGAGTGTCGAAAATGGGCGTGGCCATGTGTTGTTAGGGGCGTATCCACATGCCAGAAGTGGGAGTGGCTACATGACACTAGTGACGTGGCGACACTACAAAGCCCCTTTTCTTTGCAATCTGGAGGCGAGGCTAGAAATATATAGTACTACCTCCAGTATAATAGAAATATAAAGTGATACCCCCAGTATAATAAAAATATATAGTAATGCCCCCAGTATAATAAATATATATAGTAATGCCCCCAATGTAATAACAATATATAATAATGCCCCCATTATAACAGGAATATATAGTGTAGTAGTGCCCCTGGTAAATTAGAAATATATAGTAGTGTCCACATCACAATAGAAATATGTAGTAATACCCCCATAATAATAGACATATATAGTAGTGTCCACATTATATTAGAAATGAATGCTCCCAACAAGAGACGCTGCGGGAAAGTGCAATCAGGCTCCTCTCTTCACGCCAGCCACAGCCGCCAGAGGAGGAAGTGTGATGTGGCATCATGACATCACCGTTGCACTCCCAGTAACCCTGACAAACTGGGAGGCGCTGTCATGCTGCCAAGCACCATGGTCTTGTTACTTTGTGGTGCATTATAATTGTGGTAATGGCGGTCACGGGTGCAAAGTGTGTGGCAGGTGGTACTGAGTACCCGCTGCCATATTCTTAAGGGTACTCTGTACCCGAGCGTACCCGCATACTTGCATCACTGGCCTTAAGCATTACTCATAACAACGAAGGTACAGGATCATCCTGTAAGGATATCCGTGTCTCAGACCATTGCATTGAGTAAAAGCACTTACAAGTTTGAACTTTAATATTGGAAGACAAGATAACTGTATAACATCACCAAGTATCAAACAATTGTTTCATTTGTTTTTCTTTTTGTAGTGACGCTTCCACCCATTCCATACGGAAGATATAAAACAATTCTGTCCTAAATACGAGCATAGTTGGGGGAGAGTCATATATCACATTTGCAGCATGCTTTTGCATTCCGCTGATGACGCAGCAAATAATAGCTTTTCTGGTCCTTTTTTGATTCGGGATCCTTCAGGTAATATTACAAATATAGCCCATTCTGGGGTAAAAAGGAAAGGGCTCACTAGATGGCGCACAGTAAATTGCCAGACTTCAAACCAAAAATTTTGAATTTTAGGGCATTGACAAATAGCCATAGGGGCTTTACACTTATGGCATTTATTATCATCTGACATACCTATGTAAAAACGTCTTTTAGGGGAAAGATAAGATTTTTATAAAGATTATAAAACATTTCCGTATAGGTTGTTGCCATAATAGTTCGAGAGGAAACAGTCAGAGACACCAATAATATATCAATCGTAAAATCAGGGAAGTGGTCTAACCACTTTGTTTTGCCCCTCGATGTTTTAGAACAGTCTAATATTAAATGTATGTAACCCATTATAATGCATAGAAATAGTTTTTCAAGAGGGAATCATCCGCTGCAACAATTGATCTAAAGGGGGTGGACTGTGGACAGGTCCACCGGAGTTAGCTGACAGGCTATAGAGCTAGCATAATGTTGAGTCTGTAAGAATGCCAAATCGTGTGAGGTAAGAACTCTGGTGGTCATTCCGAGTTGTTCGCTCGCCGCCGATTTTCGCAATGCAGCGATCAAGTGAAAAAACTGCAAAAATGCGCATGCGCATGGTACGCAGCGCGCATGCACTAAGTACTTTCACACAAAACTTTGTAGATTTACACAAGCTCGAGCAACGTTTTTTCATCGCTCGAGTGATCGTAGTGTGATTGACAGGAAGTGGGTGTTTCTGGGCGGAAACTGACCATTTTCAGGGGGTGTGCTAAAAAGCGCAGGCGTGCCAGGTAAAAACGCAGGAGTGGCTGGCCGAACGCAGGGTGTGTTTGTGACGTCAAACCAGGAACTAAACGGACTGAGCTGATCGCAGTCTAGGAGTAGGTCTGGAGCTACTCAGAAACTGCAGGGAATTACTTAGTAGCAGTTCTGCTAATCTTTCGTTCGCTATTCTGCTAAGCTAAGATACACTCCCAGAGGGCGGCGGCCTTGTGTGTGCAATGCTGCTAAAAGCAGCTAGCAAGCGAACTACTCGGAATGAGGGCATCTGTACAAAGAACTAGCTTGTGTATAAGAGAACGGTTTACCAGTGGACTTGTCCAACAAATGTCCAGTGCTCACATATATATTGGTAGATGCTCAATTAGCTTAGTGATATCATTCAGGTGCTCGAAAGGGAGGTGTATTTCTGAGCAAGAAAATAAGGCATTTGGTTTCCTCCAGCACCCTGAATGATAACAGTAACCAGATATAAATCCCACATAATAATAGAATTCAGAGATCTTGGTTACACATATTTGCGCAAATGTGTGGTTAAGCCCCAAAGCCGCATCAAGGCGTCTCTGTATATTTGGGGTCCCTAGCGCTATATCTAGGTGCAGGGTGTGGCACCCCAAAACACCAGCATAAGCCAGAAAGCCCAGCGTAACATAGCAGTGAAAAAACTATAGTGTTAATAAATTAGTATTTAGGAAGCCGAAGCTATAGAGAGGGTGATACAAACATGAAATGTAATTAAAATAGAGAAATAGTGTTAAAAAATTAATAAGTGAAAAGTGTTAATAGAATGTAAAGGTATGCCACACTAAAGCCATCCAGCTCACCCAGTCCAGAGGCACCACACCTCACACCTCCATTACCCCAATCTGGGTCTAATATTAACCAGCAAGGAGTCACATGATAATGGCTCATACTACAATATGGTGCATTATGGGGTTGCTCCAAGGTAGGTAGCTCTTAGTTTAGACATATTGTAGTAAGGAGCTAGTGCTCTCAGAGTGTGAAAGAATCTTGCAGAAGTCTGTGGCTGTGATACTCAGTGTCTGCAAAACCTGCCGTGTGCTCCTCTCTTCAAACAGTCAGTAACCATGGATAAACTAGCTCCTCCAACCGGCATGCTGATGTCTGGTAACTTGTCTGAAAACTGGAAAAGATTTAAGCAAAGGTTTAATATATATCTTGCTGCATGTGGAGCTGATTCAGAGGCTGACAAAACAAAGGCATCCATTTTCCTCCATGTGATAGGAGAGTATGTGCTGGACATTTATAATAGTTTTCAGTTTGATGAGGGGCAGAATATGATGCTATCTTCTATAATGCAAATATTTGAAGATTACTTTGTGCCAAGGAATAATGTGACATATGAAAGATATAAGTTTTTCACATGTGATCAGAAGTCTGTAGATGGATTTGATCAGTATGTTACAGAGCTGCAATTACTCAGTAAAACCTGTGAGTTTGGTGATTTAAAGGATTCACTGATTAGAGATCGTATTGTCTGTGGAATACCTGATAATGGACTCAGAGAGAGTGCTGAGAGAGCAAGACCTAACACTAGAAAAGGCAGTGACTATGTGTAGATCTGCAGAAATAACTAGATTTCAAGCCAAAAAGTTACACAAGGAAGCTGCTGTGCATGTAGTGCAGAAAACAGAGCCATGCAAACCTCCATTCTCAAGAATGAAGCAGTCTAAGCCACAGTCTAATAAGGAAATGTGTAGTAGATGTGGAAATGCTCACAATCCTAAAATGTGCCCTGCTTCTGGTAAAACCTGTGAGATACAGAAGGCAAGTTTGTATCTGCACACACTCAACTTTTTGTATAGAGAAATGGAACTAAAGCTCCAATAGAACCCCAAATTAATTATTGGTATCTACCATTTATTGTGGGGGTGCTACCAACTACAGTTATAGTAAGTACAGTAGAACAAGAAAAAAGGGCTGTATTGTCGGTGCACAAAAGGAAGAGTGACCTGATACTCACATCCACCTCAATATTCATAAAATTTAACTTTTAATATTCTTGAATTAAAACAGTGTGACATTGACTAACACACAAACTACAGGTATAGGCGAAACATAGAGGTTAAAATTTAGACATATACAAAACATTGAATAAGTGCATGAAAGAAGTAAATGTGATTAAAGATTTAAAAATATGTGTCCGCGTGTTTATTCTAATGCCCTATTGGATATATTATTGTTCTTAGTTTGAACCAGTGAGTTAATTTATTTGATTATCAGTAATTCATCTCTTGGATCACTTATTCATATGGCACGTGCCATGATTGTCCCACTCATGTACTGATGTTCTGGCTGACAATATGAATCAGTTTCGCTCAGCCGGTAATCGTATGCTGCTTGTCATATTCCCAGCAGTCCCATCTAAGTGCTAATAGTGCTAATGATACAGTATGCAGTTATCCACACTGTATAATTCCTCTGGAGGATGGTATCCTTTATTAAATATTACTTTGTTATACAGCCACTCATATAAGATTTATTGCTAATATGTAAAATACCCAGGTATGATATCAATTTATTTGGTTACCAATAATTTATCTCATGGTTTACTGATTCATATATCATGTGCCATACTTGTCCCGCTTATGTAATAATGACGGCGGCTTGGCAGTATGATTGGGCTTTTCTCAACCTGTGATCATATATTGATTAACATATTTCCAGCACTCTCAAGAGGGAGTTAATAGTACTAATAATATACAGTTATCAATAACACTAGGATTCTTTGTGGACATGTGAGATGTATGGGTCAGATATCAAACCCTTATAGATTATAATGCTTATCAGCTCAAGTGGGCTGATGATAATAGTAGCATGTACAATTAATAAATTGAATGTAAGAGATAAATATCTCTTCCACTCCTCAGTGTTAATATATTCAGATTTATGACAAATTGCTGTGTTGGTCAGCTATTCACAATTATACAGTATATCCCTGGAGGGCAGGTATGTTCGAAAGTAGGGATTAAATATCTATCATCATTGCCACCACTGAGAATATAAACATATCTGATTTTCTTAATAATGCCAGTTTTGTTATTATGATTTGTATAATCTCTGTGGCATCAGTGTGTTCGCTGTGTGGTTACATAAGTTGATACTGAGGTATTTCTTATATTTGTATTTGCCAGATTGTATCATAAATGTTTCAATGTGGCTACTGAGCAGCTGTGGGAAATAGCTTTGAAACAATGTTGCATGTTTATCTTATAGATTGAATCACAGAAACCTCACACTACTCCCAGGTTGCTGACATGAATATGCACCACACGTCTGCTGAATTAACTCAGCCTGTATCTTCCTGATATAAAATGTGAAAGTATATAGCACTTAATATAACAATTTATCAAATCTGTTTGTCTGAGTAATCGCAGTGCAGATCCCTAGTGTTGATTACACTCGTCTGCCACTGATTATATCATGGGTGCTTCTGCATAACTGCTAAATAGCTTCAAGAATAAGCTTGGAAGCGTAACTGTATCTATCTCTTAATTTGCACTACAGAGCCTAATATCACTCCTAGTTCACTGACCTAAATAAACAACATAAGTCTGCTACATTAACACAGCTATCGTCCCTCTCTTAAATTCAGAGTGTCTAGCAATTAGCCTGGCACGAGTAGCACTTGCACTGAGCTGTTAACTAAAGAGCAGGACTGAGTATCTACATTTGGATATAATAATCCATTAGCACTGGTTTAAACAATCATTTCATAATAGAGAACGGGCATAGATGACACGCGGACACACGCTGCCCACACGCGTGTTCCGCCGTTACACTGACAGCTTCGTCAGGGCTGAGCGAAACTGATTCATATTGTCAGCCAGAACATCAGTACATGAGTGGGACAATCATGGCACGTGCCATATGAATAAGTGATCCAAGAGATGAATTACTGATAATCAAATAAATTAACTCACTGGTTCAAACTAAGAACAATAATATATCCAATAGGGCATTAGAATAAACACGTGGACACATATTTTTAAATCTTTAATCACATTTACTTCTTTCATGCACTTATTCAATGTTTTGTATATGTCTAAATTTTAACCTCTATGTTTCGCCTATACCTGTAGTTTGTGTGTTAGTCAATGTCACACTGTTTTAATTCAAGAATATTAAAAGTTAAATTTTATGAATATTGAGGTGGATGTGAGTATCAGGTCACTCTTCCTTTTGTGCACCGACAATACAGCCTTTTTTCTTGTTCTACTGTTCTGGTAAAACCTGCATGAAATGTGGTAGACTTAATCACTTTGCCAAATGCTGTAAAATTAAAAGTAAAACAACCAATGTGCATGCTGTTAAACAAACAGATGAATTCTTTGTGGATTGCATTGAACTTTGCAGTGCTGATAAGAAAGAATGGATTGTCCCTTTAACTGTGAACGAGATTGTCATTCCCTTTTAGCTTGATACTGGTGCGCAGTTGAATTTAATGTAATTTCAAAACTATAAGACTTTTTGAGTAAAACCTAAAATTCACCCAGCCAAAGTGAAAGTTACAGGGTACACCGGGGAGGAAATTCCTGTGAAAGGTGCATGCTTAGTGACACTGAAATATAAGGGACAACTGTTTAAAACATCTCTACTGATTGTGGCTAAAAATGTGCAACCGATTCTAGGGTTAAGTTCCTGTGAGAAACTAAGCTTGCTAAAGAAAGTTTTTATGGTGACATCACAAGTAGAAGATGACTGCAAATTGATGTTTACAGAATACAGAGACTTGTTTGAAGGTCTAAGTTGTTTGCCTGGAGAGCATAAAATAAATATAGACACGCAAGTTTCTTCAGTGATACACCCCTGTAGAAAAGTGCCGTTTGCGCTGAGAGAAAAACTGAAACAAGAGTTAAATCGCATGGAAGCCTTGGGTGTGATACAGAAAGTTGAGGAGCCTACAGAATGGGTAAGCTCCTTAGAAATTGTTGAAAAGAAAAATGGACAACTCAGAATATGTCTAGACCCCAGAGATTTAAACAAAGCTATTAAACGAGAACATTTCAAACTACCAACCAGAGATGAAATCATGTTGCAAAATGGTTCAGTAAATTGGACACATCTTCAGGATTCTGGCGAATGAAGCTAGATGAGGCCAGCTCAAAGCTTTGTACATTTAATACACCAGAAGGTCGATACAGAGTTCTTCGACTACCATATGGAATATTGTCTGCTCCAGAAGTATACCACAAAAAGATACACATGATTTTTGAACATATTCCAGGCATTTAAAGAATGATGGATGACATTATTGTCTGGGGATCTACAAAGGAAGAACATGATTCTAGATTGAGACAAGTAATGGAAATTGTCAAGAAAGTGAATCTAAAGCTAAACAAGGACAAATGTGAATTTGGCGTGAATACACTTACCTTTAATAGCGACGTGGTCTCGGATCAAGGTGTAAAACCAGACCCAAGGAAAATATCAGCCATAGTGAACATGGAACGTCCTAACAACAAAGACGACGTCAGAAGATTCCTAGGAATGATTACTTACTTAGGAAAGTTTATTTCTCAACTCTCTGAATGAACAGCCTCTCTTAGATGGTTGTTGGACAAAGATAACGAGTGGATATGGTCACATGAACAAGAAGAAAGTTGGCTAAACTTGAAACAGATCATTACAGAGCAACCAGTGCTAAAATTCTTTGATCCTGCGAAAAGAATAAGAATTTCAGCAGATGCTTCACAATTTGGCCTAAGCTTAGTGCTGTTACAAGAACATGAGGATACATGGCAACCAGTAATCTATGCATCAAGAGCACTGACAAGTGCTGAAACAAGGTATGCTCAGATAGAAAAAGAACTTCTAGCGATCACATATGCTTGTGAGCGATTTCATCAGTTTGTGTATGGTCAAACATTTACAGTGGAAACTGACCACAAGCCATTGATAGCTATCATGACTAAATCATTACATGACTGTCCCATGAGAATTCAACGAATGCTTATCAGACTACAGAAATATGAAGTATACTTGCATGTACATTGTTGATACACTTTCTCGTGCTGTGGACAAAAGTGAAGGTTCCAAAAGTCTGATGGATGAAGAGATAGAAGCCTATGTTAATTTGATCGTAGCTTCTCTACCAGTGTCTCTTGCAAGACAAGAACAGATTAGGAAAGAAACTGAGACAGATGACACAATAAAAGTGTTGAAAGATATCATTCTGAAAGGTTGGCCAGCAGAAAAACATGCATGCCCACTGTCTATCCATGATTATTGGATGTACCGCAGTGACCTTACAGTTGTCGATGGTATTATTTACAAAGGCAATAGGTTTGTCACACCTGCACGACTAAGAAAAACTATGCTGTGCAAGATACATGAAGGCTACTTAGGAGAAGAAAAATGTAAGCGGAGAGCGCGTGAAGTTATGTATTGGCCAAGAATGAACCAAGACATAGCACAGACTACAGCTACATGTGAATTATGTCTTACTTTTAGACCGAAACAAGTCGAGCCACTGAGTCCTCACACAGTGCCAGAGAGACCGTACCAGAAAGTTGGCGCAGATTTGTTTGATTGTAATGGGAAAACGTACATTGTCGTGACTGATTATTACTCTAACTACCCTGACGTGAAGACACTACATACAACTACTAGTAAAGCCGTAATCAATTGCATGAAGTCAATCTTTGCAAGGCATGGTGTTCCTATGGAAGTGTTCACTGACAATGGTCCTCAGTTTTCCAGTGCTGAATTTAGACAATTTGCTGATGAGTGGGAATTTGTCCATACTACGTCAAGTCCCCACTATCCACGCTCAAATGGGTTGGTGGAAAGTTCAGTAAAAACTGTAAAGAGTCTCATGAAAAAAGCTCAAGAAGGTAAAGAAGATTTCTACAAAAGTCTTTTAATCTACTGCAGTACACCTTTACAGAATGGACTTTCTCCTGCACAAATGCTGATGGGAAGGAGGATTAGAGCAAATCTCCCGATACATGATGAACTGCTTAATACACATAACTCAGCGTTGGTCAGACTGAGTAAGGAACGTCAACAGGCGAAACAGAAACTGTTTCATGACAGGCGAGCAAAAAGCTTATCTGATCTAAAATCGGGTGACCAAGTACGTTTCAGAGATCACGAGAAAGGTTTTTGGGTGCAGAAAGGTATTGTGCAAGCACAAGTAGCACCAAGATCTTATATTATACGTACAGAGCGTGGAACGGAAGTAAGAAGAAATCGGGTGGATTTAAGATCTCAACCTAACCATAATGAAGACAACATGACTGAAGAATACCCTTCATCTGACATGTATGATGATCCTGATAATGGTGAACAAACCACGATTCTAGAAAGGTCCAACATGGTCGATGAAACACAGACTGTGTATGAAAGACCCAAAAGGGAAATACGCAGACCTGAGAGACTCATTGAAACGTGTTAGATGATGTTCTTAATATGACGTTGTTAATTGTTGCATTGAAGTGTACAGGGCTTATCTTTAAAGAAAAGAGGATGTGATGTTAGTGTATTAGAATGCTTACTATTTGTAGACACTCCCTTACTGATCTGTGTAAGCCTGAATCTTCAGTGATGGTCCCTGGGACCAGGGGGATGCTGGGAAGTGGGTGGTCCAGTGTGCAGTGTGCCTGGAGTTGGTGAGGGAATAAACAGCACAGCAGTGAACTCATATGTCTCTGTGTCCTGATGACTGGATTTACAAACGTATGAACAAAACAAGCTCCAAGTTAACAGTGCTGGAGAAGATGGACTGATGACTTTCTGGACAATGCTGCACTTCCCTTAGCTGGTGACTCCTCCCCCTTTGTGATGTCCTTGGTCCCAGTGACCCCACTTCCTTTGTACTGACATTGGTCAGGGGGTGGGACCAGCACAGGGCTACCCTCTTATAGCACTGAGCATTTACAAAAAGTAGTCAGTATTTATCCTGCATGCAAAAATAATACATATATTTGCTCCCCTTGCAGTGGTCCTGCCCTTGTGCATGGTTGGCAGCCAACAGTCCTCCCAATGGCTAATATCCCTAAACCCGAGCCTTGCTGAACTGTCTTGCTTTCCTCTGGATGTAATTGGCTGAAGTGCCAGTCCTGGGTTGTGATTGGCAGAGGAGCTGCTGTTGGTCAGAGCTGCTGCCATCTCTATAGTAAAAGATAAAAAGGTCTGAGACAAAACCGCACTCAACCCCTCCTGTCTCTAGAGAGTCCTCCTAAAGAAGTCCTAAAGTCTCAGCAGGAGAATAAAGATTCAAATAATGGCCAACTACCTCAGTACTTCAAAACAGAGAATCAAAAAATTCCAGGGTTGGAGGTGCTCCCCAGAGTCAGAAATAGCATCTCTATAGTGTCCACAGAGGAGCTGACTCCAGCCGTAACCTATCTGGCAATCAGATGGTGGTGGCATTTCATTGGCGGGGACAGAGGAGGAGTGTAACTGGAGGCAGGGGTCCTGGCTGAGCAGTGTTCTTGTTATACGTGTGTCTTGGCTGGGAGAGTGACAGCATCTAGTAAACCCAGGGTGAGCAAAATCTGCATATAGCATGGCATCCTAACTTCTCCCTGTAACCTGTAGGGACACAGGGATCTATTTACTAAACCTTGGATAGAGATAAAGTGGATGGAGATAAAGTACCAGCCAGTCACCTCTTAACTGCCATGTTACAGGTTGGGTTTGAAGAATGACAGTTAGGAGGTGATTGGCTGGTACTTTATCTCCGTGTACTTTATCTCCATCCAAGGCTTAGTAAATAGACCCCACAGTCACAGACCAACAGTGTCTCCCCATCTGGCTACTACAGCATCTCTGTGACTATCCATGTGTGTAGACAGCTTAAGGCTCTGATGACCACACATGGAGCAGCTCTTTGTGAGCCCTTCTGAGCTGGATAATTGCCAGTTCTGCCTATGTACTACTGAGAACACACTGCATCCTTGCTATCACAGTACAGCTGATTGCTACATTTTGGATGAAATTGAGCTCCAAGCATTAGCACTGCTACCTCATCCAGCTGGCACTGCACAAAGTGTCCCTTACAGTGAACTACTGCCAGGAGCAGATTCACCGTTAGGCATCCAAGGGGGCTGCTTAGGGGCCCTGTGCTGAATCACATTTCCTATAGTAATGTTCATTGTGCGGGTTAGTTCTGCCAGCAGAGACTTCGCTGTTGGGGGGCACAGGTATAGCTGCGGTAATGCTGCTGGGAAAGTCCTGCTTTTTTCGCACTTTACAGATCTCCCGGATATCTTAAAGTTGCAGCCACGGTTGCATGAAGGAAAATGCTCCAAGTGCTGCCCGCATCACAGCCGCTGAGAGCCAGGCTCAGGCACTGCAGGCAGTCTGGGGACAGGGGCAGGCTGTTGGAGCAGCTTATCGTGCTAGGCTTACATATAGATTTTCGCTTGGATTGCCTGTTAAAGCTCTTTGCATAAAGTAGTGGGCGGGGTGAGTGTCGGATTATAGGTAGGACGGACAGCCAGGGCTCCCTACAAACTGCCCCCTCCCCAACACTGCTGCAGACATTACCCCAGAGGCGGATTGCCCTAAGGTTTTATAGTGAAGAGTCCCGGTGGGCCGATGCACCCGTGGTGCCTGTTTTGTTTGAGGACATGTGGTCCTTTTTATAGACATAATGAATAAGCTGCAAAATAATTTGCATATATGAAAATGACTTTGCCACTTAGCCTGTGATTGCAGATGATCTAGTGTATGCTCCGTCTGCCTGCTTGGCTGACATATAAGATTGAGTGAATAGTGATTGGGATACTGTTGGTGATAAAGCAAGAAAATATATATTTCTAAAGAATTATAGTTTCCTAAATTCTAAAGGTGTATCATATAATATGCTCATAATATTTCATTTTATTTCCTTTTAACTCCCTCCCTGATGCTGGACATGCCCACTATCTGGAAAGTCTTGGGGTGAGGGTGCTGCTGCCATGGCCCATGTCTAGACCTTACACCTCTGGTGCTGCCCATGTGGGGCCACTAGTACAAATTTTTCCAGGGCCGCTATTTGTTCCCAATCCACCCCTGCATTACCCTAACTGCCAGTTGGTGAGTTCTGTTCATTAATTCAGTCCCTGTACAGAGTGGAGTTTCCCTGCCCCCTCTCGGGCATAATGCCACGAATTTGCGGATGTATGTTGAAGGAGGCCTAATGCTATGAAGTGGCCGGTCACCAAAAAGACCTGATGCTGGAACAGGTAGTGCCCCCCCTCCTCTCTTGCTCCCATTCTCTCACTCTCCTTGGCACTCTATCTCCCTGACACTCTCTCTCTCCTCCTTATCTCTCTGTCACTGACACCCTCCCTCTCTGACACCTACTCGCGCTCTCTCTCACTCCCCCCCCTCCCTAGCTCTCCCTCTCTGTCCCCCTCTCTCTTTGACAATCTCTCTCTCTTGCTTCCCCTTCTCTCCCTAGCACCCGCTCTCTTCCACTCTCTCTCTTTCTCTCTCTCCCCCCTCTCTCTCCAGTATGACACAAGTAAAACAGAATAGCTTGTTTGTACCAAATATCTGCTAGTATATCTTATCTGTCCTGCTTGCAATTCACATGAAAGTATAATTTGTACAAAACCTGAATTTGTACAATTAGTCTATTTGGATTTATATCACTCAAAATATTGTCTTTTTTATTCTTCTTTGCCTTAATCATCTTTTTGTGAACTGAAATCTTAAGCCATGCCTAATGCATCTTTTTTTAAATACATTCTTTTTTTTTTTTTTTTTATATATATTTTGTCCTTCCATTATATACTGTACATCCAAGGGTTGCTGGCCTAAACTGGATAAAAACAATATTGTGAGGTGTTTAGAATAGTCTGGAAATTAGTGAAATTATTGGTATTGAGGTTAGTAATACTGTAGGAACAAAAACACCCCCAAATTCTGTGATTTTAGCTGTTTTGATGATTTTTTCGAAAGAAAATCCAGATTCAAAACCAAAACCCGCAAGGGTGGTTTTGGCAAAACCAATTCAGATCCAAAACACAAAGGAGATCCAGATCCAAAACCAAAACACAAAACCTGAAAAATGGCCCGGTGCACACCCCTACTAAATAGTACACTTTGTATATTGAATGTTACCATATCTCACAATTTACAAAAAATAAATGAAAATGCAGCACCCACTTTGAGAGAAATCGTTTCTACTTTCCATTTCTAGAGGATGAGACTATAGAACTGATATAAGTGAGTGTGTGTTACCAAATGTCACATGGAATCAATAGATTTCAGTTTTATGATGTGTTTTAGGTCACTGTACCTCATTAATTAGTGCTTGATATGCAAAATCCGAGCTACTTTTATTGTACTTTTTTCCTCGTAGCACATTCTGTTGGTGACTACTGAGGGTTGTTCTCACAAGAAAAAAATTTGACAGATTAAATATGCATAAATACACATACAATTTGCTTTAGAGTCCTAAATTACTTGGTACTGTATGCTGCAGGCTGCCTTGGGTTTTCAGCAGTCTTAGTGGTTTGTTTACTTTCTCAAACCCTGTGTTTCAGATCATGTTTATGTGTGAAATTTAAAAGGGCAATGATTTTACTCTCCATGTTTTGCTAGTACAATCAATCATTGCCCTTTTAAATTTGGACATAAACACGATTGGAAGCACTGGGTTTTAGATCCCGATGCTTAGTAAATAAACTCCCTAAGACTGTTGGATATTGGAACCAAATGACCACTGATGACTGCTAAACCCAATGTAGCCTCAGGCACACCACACAAACTGGAAGAAGTAAAATTACCAATAAATTCCAATAGCTTTTCACAGTCATCATCGCCATATAATGCTATACTGTATTTGTTTGTGCTGCATTATTGTATTTTCATAGCCAACCTACAGCTCACCTACAACTCTACTCCTAAAGCTAACCTATCCTAAATCCCCAGCAGTGTAACCGCCAGCCACAAACTCTGCCATTTTGATAAGTTTAAGTCGTCCTCTTTGCAACCTACAGTACCTGCCACCAGGGAACCCAAGAATAAAATCTGCACTGTGAGTGACAGTAGGAAAAGATGCATCTAGAGCGTACAGGCTAATGTTGAAAACGTGTTCGCTGTTTTCACACAATTTCTCAGTTGTTCACAGCTTAGCTAGCAATTGTCCCAAAGGAACACATTACTCACAAGTAACTATATTTTAAAATGCTGTTTGGGTGGTATTTTGAATGCTTAGTATCCCACGAATGTATACTTTATACTATTTGTGGTAATGCCCCAGGCAGGATTCTACAAAGCACATGACCTTTGCTTTTCATTGCAGCTTCTTTTTATTCCTTAGGTGATTTTTTTTTAAATTATTTTTCTGATTAATACTGGACTTTGTTTTCAATATTAAAGGTTTTTCATTACGTAAATGAAAATGAGTCTGCTGTTTATAATGTACTCCAGGCGTCAACATAAGGCTACATTGGTACTCCTGAATGCTCAGAGAGCCCACCGTCATCAAAGACATTCCATCTTACTGGAACTGTACGCTGTGTGCATGATATGTAATGCCAATCCTTTCAAGTGCCTCCAATGTATCCTCAGGCAGATGTAAGTGTAACTATTCACAATGCTCTTATAAAATAAGCAACTATAGACACTGTAAGACCCAAGTGAAGGGCTATTTTTTTTATTTTGCAATGTTAGGAGAAAGGCAGATATAAAAGGTAAATATACCCATTAAAAACCTTTTATCTAGAATCAAGTCATTACATCAGTGTTTACTACATGATAAGAAACAGATTTGTCTCCCAGTCTTGTCTTTGAAGATTTTCTTTCTCTCCATTATCATTGCTGATGTAGATGGTGCCACATAATTTAGATATCTGTGATGTAAAATAACTAAATGTACTAATGCAATACTAGTTGTAAGTAACTTGTAACAAGCCTCTTGTAATACTGTCTTATAGCCTTATGGCTGCCAACATCACCGATGTATTGGGCCAATGTCCTGATCCCCCAACAGCTGAGTTGAGGAATTGGGAATATTAACATGTTTAAAAATGCTGATTCCCCTGTTCACGACTGAAAACAGTCAGGATTGGCAAATCAGGCAGTTTTAACGTATTTATTTAATTCGCTCCCGCTGTTGTATGGGGACAGTTAGTCTGTTCCCTGATTACTGTCGTCGCTGATCTGTTTATGTGCCCACCTACACAGTTACCTGCTTATTTTGCAGTGAAGCCAAGACTTACGGGCACCAGTAGGGTTTGTATCTGCTTGTGCTTGCCGGGGCTGGGTTTAGTAATACCCTAAGTACGCAATACTGTGCCTAACCAACAGCTGCAGTATCTGTGCTTCTGTGCTACTTTCTTAAAGCCTGTATGGCTACCTGCTACTTACATGATGTATTCCTGTTCTACTCTATGAGTGGTGAGTGCAGACATTGCACTCCACTTCTGGGGTGGCGAGTGCTGTGGTTTTATATTTGTTTGTGTGTATATATATATATATATATATTAGAGATGAGAGGGTCCAGTTCTCTGAGGATCGGACCCATCCGAACTTTGCAATCACAGTCCAGATCTGAGTCTGGCTCGGGACTTCCTGCCTTACTCAGATCCCAAAATGATGCAAAACCGCATCATCCCGCTGTCGGAGTCTCACAGCTTTTGGGTTCTAGAAAGGTTCCCGGTGATTGGTGCCATCTTCACTCCGGCTGTGGAGAGTGTACTGGACGGATGTGTCCGTCTCAGTACTGTGTAGTCTGGTGTGGGGCGGGTGCTCTGTCTGCTGTATCTGAAAGGAATGCTCTGTCTGCTGTATCTGAAAAAGGGGCGCTCTGTCTGCTATATATGAAAAATGGGGGTGCTCTGTCTGCGGTATCTGAAAGGGGTGCTCTGCTGTATCAGTCCAGGCAGGGTGCTTTCTCTGCTGTGTCTGTCAATTAAAATAATAAAAGCTAAAAACAAAAAGACTAAAAATATAATTATAAAAAATATATATATTTTGCTTGTGCTGTACCCCAGTATACATTACAATTTTTCTTTTATTTTCAGAAGTACTGTTGACACTGCAGTATATTATTTCCTACTCATACACGTATTGTGCAACACGGCTGGTGAAGGTCAACCGCAGTGATCGATCACCATTTCTGATGCACACACGTATTGTGTGATGCTGTGGGTGAAGGTGGTACCACAGTAATATATTTTATTTCCTTCTCATACACGTATTGTGTGACACTATTGGTGAAGGTCAACCGCAGTGTAGTATATTTTATTTCATACTTATACACGTATAAATTAAATGGGGAAAATCTAGGAGAAACAGTTTGGGGGTGTTCATTGATAAACAGACTTAGGGGTATAGTCAATAAGTGTCAAATCCATTCCGACATGCATTTGTCGGAATGGATCCGACAAGGGCTATTCAATGAACGGTCAAATCCGACTGTCGGATTTGGCTGTTCCCGGTGTCCTGTCCTGCTGCTGCTGTCAGTAGCTGCTGGGTGCGTTGACAGCGGTGGTGGGGGGGAGCTGAGTGCGGCGGCCGGCAGGGGGTAGCTGCGTGCGGCGGCCGGCAGGGGGTAGTTGCGTGCGGCGGCCAGCGGGGGGAGCTGAGAGCGGTGGCCGGGGGGGGGGGGGAAAGCTGAGTGTGGCAGCTGGCGGGGGATCTGAGTGCAGTGGCCGGCGGGGGACATGTCTGCGGTGGCGGGGGTGATGTCTGCAACTGCGGGTGGAGGCGCTGCCGGGAGTGAGGAGCCTGGCCGGGGAGGCGCCCTCCTCAATCCGACTTTTTTAAAAGTCAGATTAAGATTGTTGGAAACGGGACCAAAACCTGTCGGATTTGGCCCCGTTTCCGACAGAAGAACGTGGATAGGTGCCCATTCCGCCGATCCACGTGTTTTCCAACAAGTCGGGAATTCCCGACTTGTTGGGAAAAAACAGCCCTCTTTGAATAGGTCGGAACCCCTTCCAATAGAAATCTGTCAGAAGCTGCCGTCTTTCCGACAAGACAGCAGCATCCGACAGCTATTGAATACGGCCCTTAGTAGCAGTACCCAATGTCAAAGTGCAGCAAAGAAGGCAAAGAAGGTTTTAGCATGCATAAAACTGGGAATTGAGACAAGGGATGATCCTGCCACTGTACAAATCATTGGTACGTCAGCATCTTGAATATTGTGTACAGTTCTGGGCACCACGCTATAAAAAAGATATCTTGGAACTTGAAAGAGTTTAGAGGCGAGCTACAAAGTTGGTTAAGGGGTTAAAGGCACTGGATTATTAGGAAAGGCTTACTAGGTTGAATATATTTGCACTAAAAAAGAGGCATCTAAGAGGAGACATTATTAATATTTTTAAATATATAAAGGGACAATACATAGAGCTAACAGTCGATTTGTTTATTGAGAGAACTCTACACAGGACACACGGTCACCCTCTGAGGCTGGAGGAGAGAACATTTCATACCCAACAAAGGAAAGGGTTCCTCACAGTAAGGGCTGTAAGGATTTGGACCTCTCTGCCAGAGAAGGTAGTAATGGTAGTCTCGGTAAATATGTTTAAAAATGGATTAGATACATTTCTAACGGAAAAAGATAATAGCATTTAAAATAAATATATTTCAGGAATAGCATTAATTATAGTTGATAATTAGATACATTTCTAACTGAAAAAGATAATAGCATTTAAAATAAATATATTTCAGGAATAGCATTAATTATAGTTGATATTTAGACTTAAAATATTACTTAAACTGGGTTATTATAGTAAACTTTAGCTAAATACAGAATAGTGTAAGAATTATAATACAGGTCGAAAGCGATGGGCAATTTGTCTTTTTTCAACCTCATTAACTATTTTACTATTGTGCGACACAGTTGGAGAAGGTCCGCCACAGTGTTCGATAACTGTTTCTGACGCACATATGTATTGTGTGACGCTGTAAGTGAGGGTGGTACCACAGTAATTTATTTTATTTCCCAATCATACACATATTGTGCGACACCTGGTGAAGTTAAACTTGGTGAAGTTAAACCACAGTGTTTATTTACTATTCCTAGTGGGTGGGAGGGCCCAAGGACAATTCCATCCTGCACCACTTTTCTTTGCATTATGTGCTGTTTGGAGCATTGCTGACTGTCTACTTGTGTAGACAACAAATAATAGGATTTTAATACCTACCGGTAAATCCTTTTCTCTTAGTCCGTAGAGGATGCTGGGGACTCCGAAAGGACCATGGGGTATAGACGGGATCCGCAGGAGACATGGGCACTTTAAGACTTTAAAAGGGGTGTGAACAGGCTCCTCCCTCTATGCCCCTCCTCCAGACTCCAGTTAAAGAACTGTGCCCAGGGAGACGGACATTTCGAGGAAAGAATTTATCATTTAAACCACGGTGAGTGTCAAACCAGCTCACACCTCCAGCATGCCGCAGAACGTGGCATTCAATAGAACACCAGCTGACGGCATGAAGAATATGTAGCAATATGCTGCCAGAAAATGTAACACAACCTGTGTGTAAACACCACCAATAATAGCATAATGTATGCCACGGCATGAATAACGTCAGCAACAGGCCGACTGAACAGTAACACAGCATGTGTGTAACCAAAACCAATAACTACAGATACAGTACGCACTGGGGCGGGCACCCAGCATCCTCTACGGACTAAGAGAAAAGGATTTACCGGTAGGTATTAAAATCCTATTTTCTCATACGTCCTAGAGGATGTTGGGGACTCCAAAAGGACCATGGGGTTTATACCAAAGCTCCAGAACGGGCGGGAGAGTGCGGATGACTCTGCAGCACCGATTGACCAAACATGAGGTCCCCATCAGCCAGGGTATCAAACTTATAACCCTCTCAAAGATGTTTGAACCCGACCACGTAGCCGCTTGGCAAAACAGTAATACCAAACCCCTCGAGCAGCCGCCCATAACGCGCCCACCTTTCTGGTAGAATGGGCCTTCACCGGTTTTGGTAACGGCAATCCAGCCGTAGAATGAGCCTGCTGAAACGTATCACAGATCCAGCGTGCAATAGTCTGCTTGGAAGCAGGAACCCCAATCTTGTTGGGAGCATACAGGACAAACAGAGCCTCTGTTTTCCTAATCTGAGCCATTCTGGCAACATAGATTTTCAAACTTAGCGCACATCGAAATACTTTGACGTCGCCCAGGCGTCGGTAGCCACCGGCTCCACAATAGGATTGGTTCATGTGAAACGCTGAAACTACTTTTTGGCAGACAATGCTGACGAGTTCCCAACACTGATCTATCTTCATGGAAGATTAACAGGGCTCTTGAGAGACAAACTCGCTAATTCAGACACCCTCCTTGTGGATGCCAAAGCCAACCGCATGACCACTTTCCAAGTGAGGTATTTCCACTCAACCTTATTGAAAAAATTCAACCAATGAGATTGCAGGAACTGCAACACCACGTTAAGATCCCATGGTGCCACAAGGCACAAGGGAGGGTGGATGTGTAACACTCCTTCTACGAAAATTTGAACCTCTGGAAAGGAGGCCAATTGTTTTTGGAAGAAACCCGATAAGGCTGAAAACTGAACCTTAATCGAGCCCAACTTTAGACCCGCATCCACACGATCTAGTAAGAAAAGAATGGAGAAAACGACCCCACTGGAATTCTTCCGTAGAACTTTCTTGGATTCACACCAAGACACATGCTTTCTCCAAAAATGGCGGTAATGTTTTAATGTTACTTCTGTTCTGCCTGAAGAAGAGTAGGGATGACTTCACTGGGAATATCCCATCGGGTTTGGGATCCGGCGATCCACCTCCAAGCCGTCAATGGAAAACGCGGTAAGACTTGGAACACACACGGCCCCTGCCGTAACAGATCCTGTCATAGAGGGAAAAAAAACAGGGATCTCATATGAGCAATTCCTGAAGATCCAGATACCAGCACTCCTTGACCAGTCTGGAAGAATGAGGATCACCTGAACCTTTGTTCTCCTTATGATCTTTAGCATCTTTTGGAAAGAGTGGAAGTGGAGGGAACACATAGACCGAACGAAAACACCCACGGTGTCACTAGGGCGTCCACCGCTATTGCTTGAGGGACCCTCGACTTGGACCAATATCTCTGAAGTTTCTTGTCGAGGCGAGACGCCATCTTGTCTATTTGTGGAATTCCCCAAACTTGTCACTTCTGTGAAAACCGCTTGATGAAAAACTCCACTCTCCTGGATGGAGAACGTGTCCACCGAGGAAGTCTGCTTCCCAGTTGTCCACTCACAGAACGAACATCGCTGACAGAGCACGTAATTGTTTTCATCGCCCAGCGGCAAATCTTTCTGACTTCTGCCATTTCTTCTCCGGTTTTTGTTTCTAGAAAACCGCTATAAACTGCCCTGAACTCTAGGTCGTTAATGTGGTGACTAGTATCCTAACTTGACACTTGTCCTTGGTGAGAATTGCGCCTCTACCACAGGAGTGATATTCTGGTCTTGTAACCATGAATATCTCAGGTGGGAACCTGACCACTTGTTCAACAGGTCCCGCTAACACTCTGGCATGCAAGCTGCCCACTAAATAGCCTCGTAGGCCGCAACCCTCTTTTCCAATAACTGAAGTTATTTGGATTGACCCTGTTGCAGGTCCGACCAGACTCTGAATCCACAGATATTTTTTTTTTTGGAAGCAAATAATATTTTCGAAGCCGACCACCGCTTCGTTGGGATCAACAGGGATTCCGGCAAGTCCTGCTGTCGAAGAACTGCCAGGGGGAAAACAACATTTTTCACCAATTGGCTTCTTGAACTCTCCGTAATCCGGAGAGTGATCCAGTACAGAATACTTCTGTCTCCTTACTATCGAAGGAAACCTATCATACAGTCATCACTCTGGTGAATTGGTAACAACAATCCTGAATCACAACCTCAGGAAAGTCTAATGCGACAGAAACCACAATTAGACCTCCTTTCTCCTTTTTCAGAGTAGAGAAACCTGTCATGAGAGATTCCCTCATGGATTTTAAGTAGGAAATTTGAGATTTCAGGTATAGGATTTTGTCTGACCGAGCCGTCCGGCCTCGGAAGCATGAAAAGCTTGAAAAAACAGCTTCTTCCCTTTTTTTGTGTGTGACCGGGACAGCAGGACAATGACCTGATCCTGACACAACTCTTGTATTGTGTCACATACTACCTTCCTGTCCAGAGGAGAATCGGTAAGGTCTATTTGAGAAAATCAGTGAGGGGAAACGTCTGGAAAAAAACTCCTGTATGTCCCACCAGGGACTCTATTCTTAACTCACTGGTCCATGTCCTTTCCAGGGCTGACTGAAGAGTTTTAGACGTGGTCCCACTGGTGTGGGTTCCCGCAAGATAGACGCACCGTCCTGCGGTGGACATGGCAGAAAACATAGGATGATTTCTGCTCCTGTTGAAAAAAGGCAGCTGACCTCCTTCCTCTCCTTGCCTTCCTTTACCTGCAAAGAAAGGGGAATCCTTATCTATTCGGTCGAAATGACTGCTTCCTACAATAATGCGTCACCAGCCGAAATGAGGGAACCTAGGGCAAGAAGGTAGACCTACCAGCGGCACCTGCTGCGAGCATATTAACCAAGTCATCACCAAACCACGCTTCACCTTCATAGGAAAGGGGCTCCACTCCTTCTCGGAGTCAGCATTAGCATCCCTTTGGTTAATCCACAATGCCCTCTTAGCCGAGACCGCCAAGGACTTGGCTCGCGAACCCAAGAGTTCCATATCCCTTGTAGTCGCACGGTAGTATGCTACAATGTTCTAGATATGACCCAACTTAAGGAGTATCCCATCTCTCCCCAGGGTAAATATATCGGACGACAAGGTAACCGATCATTTCTGAATACAAATACTCCCCCTGCGCATGTCATGCAAGTATAATCAACGTATATAATGAAAATGTCACTTAGCTTCCTGTATACGATCCTCTGTGACAGGGCCCCGTGCAAGACAGGGGTTGACTCTCACTTTATTCTACCCACAGCGGGAAAAGAATAAACACTTGGCCTCCTCATGAGGATTTGAAACCATCTTGTCATGGCTGACCTAGAGTTTTTTCAACAGAGCGACCAGCACATGAAAAGGAACAACTTTATTTCAGCATTCATTATAAATTTAAACATAATTATGCACATTTAAATACACATATACACACATATATCTATATACCTATATATATATATATATATCTCATATATATATTTTTGTCCGGAACAGCAGGGTCCCTAGTGACGTTAATACGTTCTTACTGTGTATGAAACATGTACTGAATGCTGATATTGTGGATCTAATCAGGAAACCGTATGGTCGACATAAGAAATAGTATCCGTGTCGATACCAGGGAGTAGTAACTGGGCAAAATAAAATTTTTGCAACCCCAAGGGGTTTGAGGGAAATCTATATATATTATTTATTATTAGTATTACCCTCTCTACGTCTGTGATCTAGCCACAGATCTATGCAAACGTGCCATACATTATAAATATACATACAGGTATTAAAATGCATCACATTACCATGTCAACGTTTTTACCCAGTCAGATTTGTTGGTGCCGACAGGATCACCCACACACGTCTGTGTCTCCCATATAGTTTTCTCTTTGGAAAAACATACATTTACTGACAGGTTGACACACATTTACATGAAGTACCATCAGGAGTCGGCGGTGCCGACTGAGACATTCCCATAGCCATTTGTGGCAGAGTACTCAGTCTCCTACATGCTGACACACACGTACCAACCACCCACCGACATTACACTGACTATTTTTTGTCAGGGAAACACAGAAAACGCTCTCCAGCTCTTTTGCTCATTATATATTGTGCTTTATTAAAATGTATTGCACTAAACCACTGTGCCCCCCCCCCCTTTTTTTCACTGTGATCTTGTTCAGCAGTGCTTTTGGCAGGGCCAGCGTTTCTGAGAAGAAAATGGCGCTGGATCAATGGCGCGCTTCAGCCCCGCTATTTTTTAGCTATTTATACTGGCGGGGGTCTGTATACAGTGCCTATGCACTGTATACCACTTATGCCAGGCTTAATATTGAGGTTTTATTGCTGCCCCCGCGCCCTGCACCCTTGTAGTGCCGCTTGTGTGTGGGAGCAATGGCTCGCAGCGTGACCGCTGCGCGGTACCTCTGAGACCAAAGTCTTCTGCCGTCTTTACTGAAGTCTTCTGTACTTTGGTTACTCACCCGGCTTCATTCTTCTGGCTCTGTGAGGGGGACGACGGGGCGGCTCCGGGAACGAGCAGCTAGGATATACCAAGTGATCAGACACTCTGGAGCTAATGGTGTCCAGTAGCCTAAGAAGCAGAGCCTTTAAACTCACAGAAGTAGGTCTGCTTCTCTCCCCTCAGTCCCATGAAGCAGGGAGCCTGTTGCCAGCAGTGCTCCCTGAAAATAATAAACCTAACATAAAGTCTTTTCCGAGAAACTCAGGAGAGCTCCTCAGTGTGTGACCAGTCTCTCTGGGCACAGAATCTAACTGGAGTCTGGAGGAGGGGCATAGAGGGAGGAGCCAGTTCACACCCCTTTTAAATTCTTAAAGTGCCCATGTCTCCTGCGGATCCCATCTATACCCTATGGTCCTTTTGGAGTCCCCAGCATCCTCTAGGACGTATGAGAAATTTGTATAATTTATTAAACTGCCACCCTGTCTGCTACTGCAGTGCCATTCTGTTTCCCAGATGAGCCATATTGGAAGTTTAAGTGCCACGTGTTTGTGCCGCCCACTGCTGTCGCTAAGCTTAGTCAGCCAGCTACCTCGGTGCAAACTTTTGACCTAAACTGGATGAAAACAATATTGTAGCTGTGAGGTAGTCAATTTTGACTGGAAATGAGTCAAAATTAATGTTATTGAGGTTAATAATACTGTAGGAACAAAAACAGGCCAACATTCTGTGATTTTTCTGATTGTTTTAAAATAAAATACAGATTCAAAACCAATACAGATCCAAAACACAAAGGAGATACAGATCCAAAACAAGAACCCACAACCCGAGATTTTGGCCGGGGAACATCCCTAATATATAGCCCCTGAGGAAAACCCACTGTTGGTTGAAACAGCTGTCGGGCTACAGCTGTTGGATTGTATGTCATGGATTTGCTTTGAAGAATAAGAAAACTCTCTTCTTTCACCCAAAGTGCTGGTATTTTTCATTTTATCTAGTGCTGGAAAAGTGAGTGTTTTTATATATATATATATATATATATGTATATATATATATATATATATATATATATATATATACACACACTATATATAGGAGAAAAATCATACACAAAAAACAGAAAGGTCGCTACTTGCACCAACCTGGGCCACCAATAATCTTTAGAGGATTCAAAGGGCGGTATTCAAGTCTTTTCACCCCCTTCCACACTCGTTCTGTTTCTGCCCTCAGGGGCTTGGTATCATCATTTCAGCCTGCTACCCCCGGGGTAGCGAGGCGCACAACCCCTTACACAGCTAAACCTGATTACTATGGGCGCAATATATGCAATAACAGGGATCATTTTAGAAGGAGATTGGGTGTGATATATCATTTGAATACCGCCCAAAGTGTCCTAGTACTGACTACTGCCCATTGTAGCCATTAGGTGCCAAGAGGCCAGGAGTGGGACAGGTGTTAATTCACTTTGCTGCATACTGGCTGCCCTAAAAATCCACAGATGTCAGGGTCTAACAGTAGTAATTGTTCTATATTAATCAATTGCCACTTCCTACTTCCTTAATTATTGATTTGCAATGATTTTTTCATCATTTTTTCCAATCCAAAAAATATTGATGAGAAGCTCACTGTATTGTATACCTTTTTCTCACCACAACCACTGTTATCTGCCATCATCTACAGAGGCTCTGCAGTCTCCTTAATTAAACGTAATATTTTTTTGTTGTTGATTTAACAAAATGTGCTGAAGCTCTACTCCCAGTCCCATCTCTATCTTATCCATTTAACATATGGCTCCTACATATTTTATTACGGGTTCAGTATGATTTACCGACGGACAGGATGCCGGCCGTCAGTATACCGACAATGGTATCCCGTCCGTCAGTATACCAGCAGCGCGGTGAGTGCAAAGAGTCCCCTTGCGGGCTTGGTGGCTCGCTGCGCTCACCACAGGGTCTATTCCCACTCTATGGGTGTCGTAGCCACCCACAAGTGGGAATAGCCCCTGTGTGCCGGGATTCCGGCTGTGGGTAATGTCAGCAGTTGGGATTCCGGCGTCGGTATCCTGACCGCCGGGATCCCGACTGCAGGCAAATTAACTGCATCCTTTTATTACTATTCTTAATTCTTACTTCTTATATTATACTCTTCATCCATCAAATCAACATCATCAGTATCAACTTTTTAAAAAGGAGCTGACCTCTAAATTTGCAGCTATTTTTTTTCTGTGTGTTGCTCAAAAGGACCATGTTTCTATTTATTTCATTTGTATCCTATAGGTGTCATCAGTGGCGGATCTTGCCACGGGCAAGCAGGACTTTTGCCCGGGGCGCCGCCTTCCGGAGGGCGCTGGCGCCATCCGGAGGGCGCCGCACCGTGGCAAGATCCGCCACTGCTGCCCGCTGTGTCCCTGTCAGCCTCCGCTGCCGTCCCCGTCCCGATCCCCGTCCCCGTCCGCCTCCTGAAGGGAACTAGACGCTATGCGTCTAGTTTCCCTTCCTGGAGAGTAACTTTGCTGAGCGGTGCGCGATGACATCATCGCGCACCGCACAGCAAAGGTCCTCTCTACGAAGGGAACTAGACTCATAGCGTCTAGTTTCCCTTCGTGGAGAGGACCTTTTGCTGTGCGGTGCGCGAAGACGTCATCGCGCACCCCTCAGCATTCAAGCGGCGCTTTTAATGTACAGGGGGCGTAATTGACCACGCCCCCTGTATTAGGCCACGCCCCATTTCCTGCCCGGGGCGCAGAGCGCCCTTGAACCGGCCCTGGGTGTCATATCTGATATTAAACTGCTGTGTGTTTGTGCTGCTGCTCTATCACAGCCACCACCCTACAGTCTTTGGATAATATTGATGATAAATTAAAATGAAAGTTTGAGGTATTCTAGAATAAATATTGAGTATATATAAACATTAAACATGATAATTATAGTAACGTGGGAACTAAAAAGCAACAAATTACATGATTTTACCTATTTTTAACAAAATCCCAAAACTAATGCTAATACCAAAAGCAAAGCATACAAGGAATTTAAGGCAAAGCTGAAACCAAAGCCAAAACATGAAAATAGTTTCAGAGCCAAAACCAATACTAAAACCAGAACATGAGGATCTGTGAACATCTATAGCATAAAAAGACTATAAATACAGTAATGACTGCGTGCATGGGGGGCAATTCTGAGTTGATCGCAGCAGCAAGTTTGTTAGCAATTGGGCAAAACCATGTTCCCTGCAGGGGGGCAGATATAACATTTGCAGAGAGAGTTAGATTTGGGTGGGTTATATTGTTTCTGTGCAGGGTAAATACTGGATGCTTTATTTTTACACTGCAATTTAGATTTCAGTTTGAATATACCCCACCCAAATCTAATTCTCTCTGCACATGTTATATCTGCCCCTCCTGCAGTGCACATGGGCCCTCATTCCGAGTCGTTCGCTCGGTAATTTTCTTCGCATCGCAGCGTTTTTCTGCTTAGTACGCATGCGCAATGTTCGCACTGCGACTGCGCCAAGTAATATTGCTATGAAGATAGTTTTTTTACTCACGGCTTTTTCTTCGCTCCGGCGATCGTAATGTGATTGACAGGAAATGGGTGTTACTGGGCGGAAACACGGCGTTTTATGGGCGTATGGATAAAAACGCTACCGTTTCCGGAAAAAACGCGGGAGTGGCTGGAGAAACGGGGGAGTGTCTGGGCGAACGCTGGGAGTGTTTGTGACGTCAAACCAGGAACGACAAGCACTGAACTGATCGCAGATGCCGAGTAAGTCTGAAGCTACTCAGAAACTGCTAAGTAGTTTGTAATCGCAATATTGCGAATACATCGTTCGCAAATTTAAGAAGCTAAGATTCACTCCCAGTAGGCGGCGGCTTAGCGTGTGTAACTCTGCTAAAATCGCCTTGCGAGTGAACAACTCGGAATGACCCCCATGGTTTTGCCCAACTGCTAACAAATGTGCTGCTGCGATCAACTCTAAATTAGGCCCATGGTGTAGCCCCACTAAATCAATAATAATGAATGCAGTAAAATTGTTTAAACATAAACTATGCTGCTGTAAAGTATGTAATGTATTATGATAAGTCTGTTAAGTGCCTTCAGTTGTATTGAAGAAATCTATTATTATTATTATTATTATTATTATTATTAATAATAATATTAAAATGGAGGAATTATACCAAAAAATGACCGATGATTAGATAAAAGAAATAATTAAGAGAAATGAATCTGTCATAAACTAGGCAAACTGTCCCACAGCAACAAAATATTTAAGAAAAGGACCCTGTAGGGTGCAAAGTCTGTAGAAATTCACAGTTTATGCTACAATAATGTGCTACCAAAGAGATTGCGTAAGGTCAAAGGTGAAGTTAGCAGTTATTAATCACATATAGGACAGTAGGGAAAAAGAATGATCTTAGGTATATTTACTTAAGTGCAGGTTTTTAGAAGTGGAGATGTTGCCCGATGTTTCAGATAATCTCCTGCACCCCCAGAAGAGTAGGTGGACCTCCCGCATCCTTCCTACTTTCTTCCTAGTGAAGCGGGCAGGATGGGGAGATTAACAGGGAAACCCTGGCTCCATATGAAGAGGGTGGGACTGCATGATGTGCTTTGCACCATTTTAACCCGACTCACCACTGCAGAATTTTCCTGTTGGAGTCGGTACATAATAACATGAGCACCTGGTCCCGCCCCCTCAAAGTCTACAGAAGTGTCCCTTCTCTGGTTTTCTTCAGGAGAGTAGTCATTTAAAGTAGGTAAGTATTTTCTGGAGGGGGGGGGGGAGTTAAGGAGAGTAGCAGCAGTAGCACCACCAAGTTGCCGATTGCTGCAGCACAGTTGTGGGGAAGCCAGACAACCACCGGGCATTAGGATCCAGCGGAGCCCAAACATCATCTTCTGTGCATGCGCAGCACCAGTGACTGCTTCTTGTACAGCTGGAAACCCCAGCCAGCCTGGCACATAGCAAAGGATAGAACCCCATGCAGCTGGTGATGGAGGTAGATAGCCACATGTATGTAACCCCTCCCTACTCGTGACTCCCTTCTAGAATTTAGGTTACCAATAAATAAGTCTAAGGTGTGCCTCCACCTAAGCGGTTTTGAGGTGGGCTAGCTTGGGAAAGCCCGTAGTATGAACTTATAATAATTGTTATACAGTAAGGGTTATACAGCATCTACTTTCACTTTAACATTACCTATATTCATCTTTATTGTCTTCCAGACCCGTTCCAGTGAGTTTCCCTGGAATTCCGATAGACAGGTAAGTTCAGGAAATAGGACTAACACACCACCAACCACTTTTCTAAGTAGCAATTAGTACTTATATTTTGTTTTATTTTTTTCACAGTTATACTTTATCACTGAACATTTTAATAATATTATACTCTATGTGTATACAATAGTTTATGCATGCACTACAAAAAAAACATTTGAAACCGGTTATCAATGAAAAACACCCGGGACCCGAATAGTACCTTTAGCAGTGAGGCTCGCACAATGGCAACACTGGTTGTCTGACCTTTCCCTACACTCGAGTGGTTCGTTGGTGCACACGTTGGGGCCCTGGAGAATATGATAAGTAGTATATGGTTCCTTAATGATGACGCTTATAATTATATATCCATAGTTTTGTCTATAGTTATAGTAAGGGGTGAAGTTCTCATAGATCTCCTATTTTATTGGTCGGTGAAATGGCCCCTGCCGTGTAATAAATATCAACTATCACATCGATGATCTTGGCATATCCCAGTATATCTCCAAACCGGTAATGCTGATCCGCTCGGTGAGGGATGGTTGTTTATGTATCTACTATACTATACACTCTAAATAATGCAATGCATATAGATATAGTTGCATGAGTTCACATTGCAGGTCTCATATAAGGTTGAGCTAAGCAGTATTTGGCTATAGTTTTTTAGGACCCCTATCGGGGTGGATAGTTTAGTGCGCTATTAACTGAGGCTCACTTTCCATTCCTACCTCCTGCGCTGTTGCTCCTCAGAGGCAATAACATCTAACAAACGGTGAGTCCTAGTCTCCCTACAGGGTTCACTCATAGGGTGACTTGTGATATAATATCCGTCATGAGGGATTGCCAGGGGTAATGTTTATATAGGCTGTACCAAGGATACTGTACATATGCCTCTGCGCAGTGAAGCAGGGCCCCTATGGTGCAGTGCACTCTCCCCCAGAAGCTATACGTCTCTCTCCCTGCGGCTGGACAAATTTTCTGGCTGACACTGACAATGAAGAGGGGTGGGAATCTCTATTGTGTCCTCCCCCTACTGGGCGGCATCCCATCGGTTACTCACACCTCCTTGCATGGAGATCAGTGGAAGGGAGACCTCCGTCAGACAGCTTCTCCACCTGGGCGGCTCTGATGGATCTTGCTCCGTTGGGGAGTCCTTCTCTCTCAGCTGCTACTTTCCTGACTCCGGATCCCCGATGCCGTGGTTGCAGCAGCGGTATAGCAGTATGTGGGTATTAGGGTTCCGTTGCTCCGGGTCCCGCCGTTTACTCTGGTACTTCACCGCTCCGGTCTCTGCATCACCAGCCTCTAGCTTCTCCTCTCGCGTGGCAGCCCAGTTCTCTTCTGCTCCCTTCTCTCGCCCCCCACAGGCGGCTCGCGCTGCCTCGCTCTGCCTCGCTCTCCCTGCATCCGTTACCCCGACACAACTCCAGCAGCGTGAGGGCTTCCAGAATAGTCTCTGACGTTCCCTCGTGCCCACACTTCACCACATTAAATACACTTATATATTTTAGTATTATACAATTTATAAACATCAATACATCAGCTTTGGCTTAACAATAAACATATCATCCATTACAGTCACTAATACAGTGTTACATTCTCCCCCTGGGGATTGGCACTTCTGAAAGGAGTGACCATCACCATACCTAAGAACGATACTGGTCCATCTATTAATTACCCACACTATAACCAAAATACGGCCATGACATTATCAAATGAGGGTGTATTACCAAGGGAACTTCCGTGGGGGTGCCCAATTGCTCATAAGTTAAAATTCTTGGGGGCTTCCGAACTCTTTGTGGTCGAGGTGAACTAGGTAGTCCTTCAGACACTACCTCTAATCTTCCTTGGGAGACATCTAACAACTCAGAGTCTTCCCTTACTCCCCAACTTCCCTTGTTCACTTCCCCCGTAAGGGTGGAATCGATCACTTCGGGTTCTTGATGAGTCTGCTCCGAAGCACACTTCTCCCGTAAACATTCTTGGTCTTGATAATAACATCCTGAAGCATATTCATCGATATTGTCACTATTCTCTGTGGCCAATATACCTCCATCACCCTGAGCAATGTTCATCCCTTTGGAACCACCTCGATCACTCGGAGGACTGTCACGTCCAAGATCCTCCCCCCACCGTATATCTTGACCAATGGGGAGCAAATGCTGCCGATGATATGTTACTACTGATCCCTGCCCGTCTGCCCGTGCCAATTGATAATCCGGAATATTAGGCAATTTCCGCACTACCACATAGGGCTCACTTCTCCATCTATTACTCAATTTTTTTTTCTTGGGCACTCCTAAAGATTGTATTAGTACTCGGTCCCCTGGCTGCAAACACTGTTCCGTTAAGCCACGGTCGAAGTGGGTCTTATTCTTTTCTCCCATGTGCTTCGATGCGGCTTGTGCTATTTGATAAGCATCTTTCAGCTGTTGTCGTAGTTATTTAATATACTGTGAGTGTGAGGACCCGACATAATGAGTAACCTGTGTCCCTAAGCAGACATCAACAGGTAGCCTAGCTTCACGGCCAAACATAAGGTAATACGGTGTAAATCCTGTAGTCTCATTTCTGGTGCAATTATATGCGTGCACTAAGGTAGATACATATCTTTTCCACTGATATTTCCTATTGGTTCCGAGCGTACCAAGCATATTTAACAGTGTCCTGTTAAATCGCTCAGGTTGGGGATCACCTTGAGGATGGTAGGGTGTGGTCCGGGATTTTTGAATTCCACAGCATTTACACAACTCTCTCATTAACCGGCTCTTGAACTCTCTTCCTTGATCGGAGTGAATCCTTGCTGGTAGGCCATAATGGACAAAAAAACTTTCCCATAATGTGTGGGCAATTGTCCCGGCTCTCTGATTGGATGTTATATAAGTTTAAGCATAACGTGTAAAGTGATCCGTTACCACCAAGAGGTGGCTATCTTGTCCTTCATGGCCTTCCAAAGTTAAAAAGTCTATGCAGACTAACTCCACCGGCCCCGAGCTGCTGATGTTCACTAAAGGAGCAGCCCTGTGGGTAGGTAGTGTTTTCCGCAGGATACAATTACCGCAAGTCCGACAAAATTGCTCAATTTCTTTGTTCATAAAAGGTCAGTACCATCTGTTTATACTGAGTAGGCAAAATCAACTGCAAATTAATTCTTCTGCCATTCTTCCTAACAGTCCTATATAACACTTCCTTCAATATCCTCAACTTGGGACGTTGTCGCCATAATATTTTTGAGGCTCGTGACATTTGCGACCACACCACTGGAAGATTGGGATTCTCTACCAGTCTCAACACAGCAAATATATCTTGATCCTCTCTTTGTGATCTAACCATCTGCTCCTGGGTTATCATATCTAAACACTCCAATTCCATACGACTTAACCAACAGTAGGAGGGGGGAATGGCCGCAGCAGATGCTCCAGTGGACAATATTGCAGCTGGTTCGTGATGTCGGTTAACACTTATATGTTGGCATAACCCCTTAACCGCGGCAGCAGGCACTTCAATCCACTCATCTTCCTTTACAGAGCCATCTTCATGAGATAAATGGGATAGAGCATCAGCATCGTGATTGTTAGCCCCTGGACGATATTTGATAGTAAAGTCATAGTTAGTCAGGGCAGCCAGCCACCGATGGCCAGTACAGTCCAATTTCGCAGATGACTGTATATACGTCAACGGGTTGTTATCTGTTTGTACTGTAAATTGTACTCCGTATAAGTAATCGTGGAATTTTTCACTCACAGCCCATTTAAGAGCCAAAAACTCCAAATTATGTACAGGGTAATTTCGTTCACTTGTTGACAATCCTCTACTAATATACGCAATGGGGCGTAACTGTTTCCCATGTAGCTGATACAACACCCCCCCTAGGCCCTCAAAGGAAGCATCTATATGGACCTCGTAAGGTAAGTCTGGTTGTACATATGCCAATACAGGGGATTTGGTGAGACTATCTTTTAACTGGTTAAACGCTTCCTCACAGGATGCTGTCCATCTTTCTCCAAATGGCTCTCGAGGCTTATAATACAGGTGTTCCCGATCCGACCTTGTAGAGCGTGATCGTCGAGTAACAGGAGGATACCCTCGAGTCAATTCAGTCAATGGTTTGGCAACTACCGCATACTGTGGCATGAATTTACGATAATAACCACAGAATCCTAGAAAGGATCTTAGATCTTTCAGATTTTCCGTTCGTGGCCAGTTCTTAACAGTCACCACTTTTTCCGGATCTGTGGATATGCCTTGCCTGCTCACTATATGCCCTAAATATTTGACGGAAGACCGACAGAGCTTATATTTTTCAATGGACAATTTCAGCCCACGTGCCTGAAGTCGATCAAGTACTTTAAGTAACCTCTCATTGTGCTCTTCTAGATCTTTTCTGAAAACTATGATGTCATCGAGGTACACCAATACCTCCCGATAGCACATGTCCCCGACAGTCTTTTCCATGGTTCGTTGAAAAGTAGCGGGGGCTCCTTTTATGCCTTGGGGCATCTTTAGAAACTCAAAGAATCCTATCGGGCAAATGAATGCGGCCTTGGCTCTGTCATTCCGGCTCATTGGAATCTGATAGTAGCCGCATCGGAGATCAAGCACAGAGAACCATTTACTCCCGTGTAAGCAATCTAGGGCTTCGTCCACTTTTGGAACCGTATACTGATCCGGCACAGTGCGACTATTTAATGTGCGATAATCTATGCATAGCCAGATCTCTCCACTCTACTTGCGAGCGACCACTATAGGGGATGCGTACGGACTTTCCGAGTCGGCTATTACATGGTTCTCCAATAAATTACGTAGGTGCTCCCTTACATCGTCAAAGTCAGCTGGCGCTAACCTTCTTGAGAATGGGTACGTCAGCCAAGTGTTCCCTGTACCAGGATTCAAAGACGATAGACACTTGAGACCCGCTGTCCATTAATATTGTACAATCTTGGTCATTTATCATAGCCTTGATGAGCGGGGCAGGACCCATAAGACTTTCTGGGATATTGTCTACCCACTGTGCACTCCCTATTGCTCAAACGTTTATAATCGGGAAGCCTGTGAGGGGGTCACAGCACTCCCACTGAAGTTTTCCAGTTGGTGGTCTGGTTCTGGAGGGGAGTGATTTGTATTTCCTCCCCGGCCTACTCCCGTGCCGGGACATTCAAAGGACCTATGGCCTGGCTGCCCACAGCTATAGGATATAATAGGGTTCCGACTCCTACTTCTCTGGGTCATTCCCCTTCCTCTCATGACAGGCCATCCTGTATTGGACTGGGAGCTGGATTGTAGAGCAATCAGCTGATCGATCTTTTTATTTTGTTCCTCAATCAGCTTCAACAGCCTCTTGTCCATAGTAGGGAGGGATGAAGTAGGTAATACCACCTTCACTCGTTTGATATTCTTTTCTCTGGTATCTATCTGGATTTCTTCTAATTTAACCTCTTTGACCAATTCAGTGAGAGTAGGCGGAGGTCCACGGGCCATAGTGCATCGTAATCGCTGGGCCACGGGATGGTTAGTCATGGCTCCTTTTAGCACCTGTCTCATACGGCGCTCGTCTACTGCCCCCTTTTCAATGCCTCCTTTGTCGACAATCTGGTAGATTAGTCGATCCACCCTATAAATATAGTGGGTCAACGTCTCCCCCGGCTCCTGATACGTCCGATTTAGTCGAGCTAACAAATCTCCCACATCCTCGAGTGTTCCATACGAGAAGTCCAGAGCTTCGATGTAATCCTTTAAAGTGGCTGTTGCTTTACTCCTCCTAGTAGCCTGTATTACCCTCATAGCAGGTCCCCGTAAGCTCTCTACTATTCTCTGTTTTTTGATATGCTCTGGGCAGTGCCATTCTTCCGAATGCTGAATGGCAGCCTCTCGCCAAGTGTCATAAGTCTCCTCTCCAGCAGGTACTGGGGTAATTCCCGAGAATATTCTTAGTCTACGGTATCCTCCCTCATAATGCCAACGCTCCAGTTGGCTGACCATCTTGTCTACTACCGCTTCTACTCCGGTTCCCGAGACATCCTCCTTATTCACTGAAGACTCTTGGGTGTCAGCCGTAGGCAGGGAATCCCCGATCATCAGAGGCCCGGTACCTGAATCACCTCCCGAGATGGCCTCGGCTGCTACCATCTCCTCCCCTTCGGGCCATAGCACTTGTACTTTCCCTCCAACAATTCCCACCACTACTACCATGAAGGGGATTAAAGTCTTATCCAAGGGGTTTCTATTACTAATCAATATAGCATAGGTATCACCTGACTGTCCTTTCCACCGATCCACCACACAGGGCTGACTGATGCCATAAAAGTTTCCCACCGCCCGTAACCCCAAGTCATCATTAACCGAGTTAAGCGGTCCGATAAGAACAAAACTGCATAGAGGTTCCACTCCCTTCTCCCTACACCATCTGTAGATATCCGTCACAGTGACCTCCTCCATGGCCCAACTTGTTACCAGGACTCCTGAGTGGGTATTATCTTCTGTCGAAATCTCATCAGTGCCTCCAAATGTAACCCCTCTCTACTCGCGACTCCCTTGGAGAATTTAGGTTACCAATAAATAAGTCTAAGGTGTGCCTCCACCTAAGCGGTTTTGAGGTGGGCTAGCTTGGGAAAGCCCGTAGTATGAACTTATAATAATTATTATACAGTAAGGGTTATACAGCATCTACTTTCACTTTAACATTACCTATATTAATCTTTATTGTCTTCCAGACCCGTTCCAGTGAGTTTCCCCGGAATTCCGATAGACAGGTAAGTTCAGGAAATAGGACTAACACACCACCAACCACTTACTTATATTTTGTTTTATTTTTTTCACAGTTATACTTTATCACTGAACATTTTAATAATATTATACTCTATGTGTATACAATAGTTTATGCATGCACTACAAAAAAAACATTTGAAACCGGTTATCAATGAAAAACACCCGGGACCCGAATAGTACCTTTAGCAGTGAGGCGCGCGCAATGGCAACACTGGTTGTCTGACCTTTCCCTACACTCGAGTGGTTCGTTGGTGCACACGTTGGGGCTCTGGAGAATATGATAAGTAGTATATGGTTCCTTAGTGATGACGCTTATAATTATATATCCATAGTTTTGTCTATAGTTATAGTAAGGGGTGAAGTTCTCATAGATCTCCTATTTTATCCGTCGGTGAAATGGCCCCTGCCGTGTAATAAATATCAACTATCACATCGATGATCTTGGCATATCCCAGTATATCTCCAAACCGGTAATGCTGATCCGCTCGGTGAGGGATGGTTGTTTATGTATCTACTATACTATACACTCTAAATAATGCAATGCATATAGATATAGTTGCATGAGTTCACATTGCAGGTCTCATATAAGGTTGAGCTAAGCAGTATTTGGCTATAGTTTTCTAGGACCCCTATCGGGGTGGATAGTTTAGTGCGCTATTAACTGAGGCTCACTTTCCGTTCCTACCTCCTACGCTGTTGCTCCTCAGAGGCAATAACATCTAACAAACGATGAGTCCTAGTCTCCCTACAGGGTTCACTCATAGGGTGACTTGTGATATAATATCCGTCATGAGGGATTGCCAGGGGTAATGTTTATATAGGCTGTACCAAGGATACTGTACATATGCCTCTGCGCAGTGAAGCAGGGCCCCTATGGTGCAGTGCACTCTCCCCCAGAAGCTATACGTCTCTCTCCCTGCGGCTGGGCAAATTTTCTGGCTGATACTGACAATGAAGAGGGGTGGGTATCTCTATTGTGTCCTCCCCCTAGTGGGCGGCATCCCAGCGGTTACTCACACCTCCTTGCATGGAGATCAGTGGAAGGGAGACCTCCGTCAGACAGCTTCTCCACCTGGGCGGCTCTGATGGATCTTGCTCCGTTGGGGAGTCCTTCTCTCTCAGCTGCTACTTTCCCGACTTCGGATCCCCGATGCCGTGGTTGCAGCAGCGGTATAGCAGTATGCGGGTATTAGGGTTCCGTTGCTCCGGGTCCCACCGTTTACTCTGGTACTTCACCGCTCCGGTCTCTGCGTCACCAGCCCCTAGCTTCTCCTCTCGCGCGGCAGCCCAGTTCTCTTCCGCTCCCTTCTCTAGCTCCCCCACAGGCGGCTCGCGCTGCCTCGCTCTGCCTCGCTCTGCCTGCATCCGTTACCCCGACACAACTCCAGCGGCGCGAGGGCTTCCAGAATAGTCTCTGATGTTCCCTCGGGCCCACACTTCACCACATTAAATACACTTATATATTTTAGTATTATACAATTTATAAACATAAATACATCAGCTATGGTCTAACAATAAATATATCATCCATTACAGTCACTAATACAGCGTTACATGTACATGAGGCAATCAAGGTTAGTAACTAATGGAGTGAGAGGACCTGCGGGGGTGGGGGTACAGTAATATGGGGTCTGGCAAATCCAGATCACGGATAGGGGGTCACAGGGGGAATGTTCAGAGTCACACTGCATATCACCCACTGTACTACTGTCCCATGTATATTTACCATTGTCACCCTGACTGTATGACCCACTGTCACCGCCACTGCATAAACCACTGTCACACTTTGTATGTGCTACTGTCACCTTGTGTATGTCTCTCTGTTACCCCATGTGTATGTCCCCCTGTCACACTGTGTATATGTTTGTCTGTCACCCTGCATATATGTGCCACTGACACCTTGGGTATGCACTATTGTCACCTTGTGTATTCCCCTCTGTCCCCTTTATTTGAAATCCCAACAGGGAGGAGGTAAGTATGTTCCCCACTGTCCCCTTCCCCTAACTCTTCCTTCCCTACGCCTAACCCTAACCTCCTTCCTCAGTGCCTAACCCTAACCTTCCCCTAGTGGTGTCTAAACCTAACATCCCTTCCCCATGCTTAACCCTCCCCCTTAGTGCCTAAACCTAACCTCCCCCGGTGGTGTCTAACCCCCTCCCTGGTGTCTAACCCTACTGATAATGTCGATATTATCTTAGACCGCAAAGCTATACCTCTAGATACACTATTACCGTGGAGCCGCTATGGCCGCTAGGCGGAATACACGTGCTACGCACTTTGTACGCTATTTGCGTACAGAGTCCTGCACGTGGTACGCACTTGGCGTATACATGCCGCGCTGAGTGTACAGAGTACCCACAGCGAGCGCACACACAATTGATAACCTTTAAACCTTGTTAATGATATAATGCACTGATATGATTACACTTTAAACCCTTAACAGCAAAGTACTGCAACGATGTTATACCTTAAACCTTGAGTAGCGCTGACGGTATAAAGTACCCACAGTGCGTACACCTTATCAATATTTATACACCTTATACAGATAAATACACTTTCTCTGACGTCCTAGTGGATGCTGGGAACTCCGAAAGGACCATGGGGAATAGCGGCTCCGCAGGAGACTGGGCACAAAAGTAAAAGCTTTAGGACTAGCTGGTGTGCACTGGCTCCTCCCCCTATGACCCTCCTCCAAGCCTCAGTTAGATTTTTGTGCCCGAACGAGAAGGGTGCAATCTAGGTGGCTCTCCTAAGCTGCTTAGAGTAAAAGTTTAAATTAGGTTTTTTATTTTCAGTGAGTCCTGCTGGCAACAGGCTCACTGCATCGAGGGACTAAGGGGAGAAGAAGCGAACTCACCTGCGTGCAGAGTGGATTGGGCTTCTTAGGCTACTGGACATTAGCTCCAGAGGGACGATCACAGGCCCAGCCATGGATGGGTCCCAGAGCCGCGCCGCCGTCCCCCTTACAGAGCCAGAAGAGCAGAAGAGGTTCGGAAAATCGGCGGCAGAAGACGTCCTGTCTTCAATAAGGTAGCGCACAGCACCGCAGCTGTGCGCCATTGCTCTCAGCACACTTCACACTCCGGTCACTGAGGGTGCAGGGCGCTGGGGGGGGGGCGCCCTGAGACGCAATAAAAATACCTTAGATGGCAAAAAATGCATCACATATAGCTCCTGGGCTATATGGATGCACTTAACCCCTGCCAGTTTTTCCTTAAAAAAGCGGGAGAAAGGCCGCCGAGAAGGGGGCGGAGCCTATCTCCTCAGCACACTGGCGCCATTTTCCCTCACAGCTCCGTTGGAGGGAAGCTCCCTGACTCTCCCCTGCAGTCCTGCACTACAGAAACAGGGTAAAACAAGAGAGGGGGGGGCACTAATTTGGCAGATAAATCAATACAGCAGCTATATAAGGGAAAAACACTTATATAAGGTTATCCCTGTATATATATATATAGCGCTCTGGTGTGTGCTGGCAACCTCTCCCTCTGTCTCCCCAAAGGGCTAGTGGGGTCCTGTCCTCTATCAGAGCATTCCCTGTGTGTGTGCTGTGTGTCGGTACGTTGTGTCGACATGTATGAGGAGGAAAATGGTATGGAGGTGGAGCAATTGCCTGTAATAGTGATGTCACCCCCTAGGGAGTCGACACCTGACTGGATGGTCTTATGGAAGGAATTACGTGATAGCGTCAGCACTTTACAAAAGACTGTTGACGACATGAGACAGCCGGCAAATCAGTTATTACCTGTACAGGCGTCTCAAACACCGTCGGGGGCTCTAAAGCGCCCGTTACCTCAGATGGTCGACACAGACCCAGACACGGACACTGACTCCAGTGTCGACGGTGAGGAAACAAACGTATTTTCCAGTAGGGCCACACGTTACATGATCACGGCAATGAAGGAGGTTTTGAACATTTCTGATACTACAAGTACCACAAAAAAGGGTATTATGTGGGGTGTGAAAAAACTACCCGTAGTTTTTCCTGAATCAGATAAATTAAATGAGGTGTGTGATGAAGCGTGGGTTTCCCCCGATAAAAAACTGCTAATTTCTAAAAAATTATTGGCATTATACCCTTTCCCGCCAGAGGTTAGGGCGCGTTGGGAAACACCCCCTAGGGTAGATAAGGCGCTCACACGCTTATCAAAACAAGTGGCGTTACCGTCTCCTGATACGGCCGCCCTCAAGGAACCAGCTGATAGGAAGCTGGAAAATATCCTTAAAAGTATATACACACACACTGGTATTATACTGCGACCAGCAATCGCCTCAGCCTGGATGTGCAGTGCTGGGGTGGCTTGGTCGGATTCCCTGACTGAAAATATTGATACCCTGGACAGGGACAGTATATTATTGACTATAGAGCATTTAAAGGATGCATTTCTATATATGCGAGATGCACAGAGGGATATTTGCACTCTGGCATCAAGAGTAAGTGCGCTGTCCATTTCTGCCAGAAGAGGGTTATGGACGCGACAGTGGTCAGGTGATGCGGATTCCAAACGGCATATGGAAGTATTGCCGTATAAAGGGGAGGAGTTATTTGGGGTCGGTCTATCGGACCTGGTGGCCACGGCAACGGCTGGGAAATCCACCTTTTTACCCCAGGTCACCTCTCAGCAGAAAAAGACACCGTCTTTTCAGGCTCAGTCCTTTCGTCCCCATAAGGGCAAGCGGGCAAAAGGCCACTCATATCTGCCCCGGGGCAGAGGAAGGGGGAAAAGACTGCAGCAGGCAGCCTCTTCCCAGGAACAGAAGCCCTCCCCCGCTTCTGCCAAGTCCTCAGCATGACGCTGGGGCCTTACAAGCGGACTCAGGCACGGTGGGGGCCCGTCTCAAGAATTTCAGCGCGCAGTGGGCTCACTCGCAAGTGGACCCCTGGATCCTGCAGGTAGTATCTCAGGGGTACAAATTGGAATTCGAGACGTCTCCCCCTCGCCGGTTCCTGAAGTCTGCTTTACCAACGTCTCCCTCCGACAGGGAGGCGGTATTGGAAGCCATTCACAAGCTGTATTCCCAGCAGGTGATAATCAAGGTACCCCTCCTACAACAGGGAAAGGCGTATTATTCCACGCTGTTTGTGGTACCGAAGCCGGACGGCTCGGTGAGACCTATTTTAAATCTGAAATCCTTGAACACTTACATACAAAGGTTCAAATTCAAGATGGAGTCACTCAGAGCAGTGATAGCGAACCTGGAAGAAGGGGACTATATGGTGTCTCTGGACATCAAGGATGCTTACCTCCATGTCCCAATTTGCCCTTCTCACCAAGGGTACCTCAGGTTTGTGGTACAGAACTGTCATTATCAGTTTCAGACGCTGCCGTTTGGATTGTCCACAGCACCCCGGGTCTTTACCAAGGTAATAGCCGAAATGATGATTCTTCTTCGAAGAAAAGGCGTCTTAAATATCCCTTACTTGGACGATCTCCTGATAAGGGCAAGGTCCAGGGAACAGTTAGAGGTCGGAGTAGCACTATCTCAAGTAGTACTACGACAGCACGGGTGGATTCTAAATATTCCAAAATCGCAGCTGATTCCGACGACACGTCTGCTGTTCCTAGGGATGATTCTGGACACAGTCCAGAAAAAGGTGTTTCTCCCGGAGGAGAAAGCCAGGGAGTTATCCGAGCTAGTCAGGAACCTCCTAAAACCAGGCCAAGTGTCAGTGCATCAATGCACAAGGGTCCTGGGAAAAATGGTGGCTTCTTACGAAGCGATTCCATTCGGCAGATTCCACGCAAGAACTTTTCAGTGGGATCTGCTGGACAAATGGTCCGGATCGCATCTTCAGATGCATCAGCGGATAACCCTGTCTCCAAGGACAAGGGTGTCTCTCCTGTGGTGGTTGCAGAGTGCTCATCTTCTAGAGGGCCGCAGATTCGGCATTCAGGACTGGGTCCTGGTGACCACGGATGCCAGCCTGAGAGGCTGGGGAGCAGTCACACAGGGAAGAAATTTCCAGGGCTTGTGGTCAAGCATGGAAACGTCATTTCACATAAATATCCTGGAACTAAGGGCCATTTACAATGCCCTAAGTCAAGCAAGGCCTCTGCTTCAGGGTCAGCCGGTGTTGATCCAGTCGGACAACATCACGGCAGTCGCCCACGTAAACAGACAGGGCGGCACAAGAAGCAGGAGGGCAATGACGGAAGTTGCAAGGATTCTTCGCTGGGCGGAAAATCATGTGATAGCACTGTCAGCAGTGTTCATTCCGGGAGTGGACAACTGGGAAGCAGACTTCCTCAGCAGACACGACCTCCACCCGGGGGAGTGGGGACTTCACCCAGAAGTCTTCCACATGATTGTGAACCGTTGGGAAAAACCAAAGGTGGACATGATGGCGTCCCGCCTCAACAAAAAACTAGACAGATATTGTGCCAGGTCAAGGGACCCTCAGGCAATAGCTGTGGACGCTCTGGTAACACCGTGGGTGTACCAGTCAGTGTATGTGTTCCCTCCTCTGCCTCTCATACCCAAGGTACTGAGAATCATAAGAAGGAGAGGAGTAAGATCTATACTCGTGGCTCCGGATTGGCCAAGAAGGACTTGGTACCCGGAACTTCAAGAGATGCTCACGGAGGACCCGTGGCCTCTACCTCTAAGAAAGGACCTGCTCCAGCAGGGACCATGTCTGTTCCAAGACTTACCGCGGCTGCGTTTGACGGCATGGCGGTTGAACGCCGGATCCTGAAGGAAAAAGGCATTCCGGATGAAGTCATCCCTACCCTGATCAAAGCCAGGAAGGATGTAACTGTGCAACATTATCACCGTATTTGGCGTAAATATGTTGCGTGGTGTGAGGCCAGGAAGGCCCCTACAGAGGAATTTCAACTGGGTCGTTTCCTGCATTTCCTGCAAACAGGACTGTCTATGGGCCTAAAATTAGGGTCCATTAAGGTTAAAATTTCGGCCCTGTCGATTTTCTTCCAGAAAGAACTAGCTTCAGTCCCTGAAGTTCAGACGTTTGTCAAGGGGGTACTGCATATACAGCCTCCTTTTGTGCCTCCAGTGGCACCTTGGGATCTCAATGTAGTTTTGGGGTTCCTAAAATCACATTGGTTTGAACCACTCACCACTGTGGACTTAAAATATCTCACATGGAAAGTGGTAATGCTGTTAGCCCTGGCTTCAGCCAGGCGTGTCTCAGAATTGGCGGCTTTATCCTATAAAAGCCCTTACCTAATTTTTCATACGGACAGGGCAGAATTGAGGACTCGTCCTCAATTTCTCCCTAAGGTGGTTTCAGCGTTTCACTTAAACCAGCCTATTGTGGTACCTGCGGCTACTTGGGACTTGGAGGATTCCAAGTTGCTGGACGTAGTCAGGGCCCTGAAAATATATGTTTCCAGGACGGCTGGAGTCAGAAAATCTGACTCGCTGTTTATCCTGTATGCACCCAACAAGCTGGGTGCTCCTGCTTCTAAGCAGACTATTGCTCGTTGGATTTGTAGTACAATTCAGCTTGCACATTCTGTGGCAGGCCTGCCACAGCCAAAATCTGTAAAAGCCCATTCCACAAGGAAAGTGGGCTCATCTTGGGCGGCTGCCCGAGGGGTCTCGGCTTTACAACTTTGCCGAGCAGCTACTTGGTCAGGGGCAAACACGTTTGCTAAATTCTACAAATTTGATACCCTGGCTGAGGAGGACCTGGAGTTCTCTCATTCGGTGCTGCAGAGTCATCCGCACTCTCCCGCCCGTTTGGGAGCTTTGGTATAATCCCCATGGTCCTTTCGGAGTTCCCAGCATCCACTAGGACGTCAGAGAAAATAAGAATTTACTTACCGATAATTCTATTTCTCATAGTCCGTAGTGGATGCTGGGCGCCCATCCCAAGTGCGGATTGTCTGCAATACTTGTACATAGTTACAAAAATCGGGTTATTATTGTTGTGAGCCATCTTTTCAGAGGCTCCTCTGTTATCATGCTGTTAACTGGGTTCAGATCACAGGTTGTACGGTGTGATTGGTGTGGCTGGTATGAGTCTTACCCAGGATTCAAAATCCTTCCTTATTGTGTACGCTCGTCCGGGCACAGTATCCTAACTGAGGCTTGGAGGAGGGTCATAGGGGGAGGAGCCAGTGCACACCAGCTAGTCCTAAAGCTTTTACTTTTGTGCCCAGTCTCCTGCGGAGCCGCTATTCCCCATGGTCCTTTCGGAGTTCCCAGCATCCACTACGGACTATGAGAAATAGAATTATCGGTAAGTAAATTCTTATTTTAAACCCCTTGCAGGAAAGTGAAGACACCACACTGATTTGTAGTTGCAACCACAGGGTTCTAAGGCCACAGTGAATTAATTCCAAAAGGTAAACAGTACAAATCATACACTACAGGCTAACAAGATAAATCTAAACAGAATAATGGCTACAGAGAATGTACATACGTGAGAATGTTCGCAAGCGCAACCCGGCCGGTCCTCCGCTGGTCATACAGATAGCGTTCAGAGTCTTCTGACCGGCCAGGCAACAATGGGCTTTTTATACACAACATGCATGCACAATACAATGGTCACTGTAATCTCATTGTCCATTGGACACAGGGATGTGTTTTTACATTACAGAAGAGGTCATAGGTGGATTTGAATAGATGGGCGATGTCTTTCCCCAACTGCTCTTGTGGGTGGTATCCTCTGGATTCCCGCCGCATACATAATATATAGTAAATTCAGTTAATGTTCATATTCTACTTTTGCACATAACTATACGCAGGAACATGCGATCTTCCTCTAACCAACATCGGAATGTTACCCTCAAAATACCCTACAGCTGGATACTAGACATCACCTTCCAACCTTTATCTGACCCTTCCTATCATGCAAAGGCGAATCCCCTAGTCCTGGAACTGTTTAAACTATTAATACTCGCTGACGTGGTCTAGGGGAGCTATATCTAAAATGTACACTATTTGGGTTAAATATGTAATGTTCTAAAAACCCTCTACACGCTCACAAACTCCGCCGTAAATACCCATATCACGCGCATGATCGCCGGAGCGATCCTACGCAAATTGCGGATATGTGCACGCACGGAGGACTGAGTGCACGAGCAGCGGGCATGTGCATGGGGTTAGTACAAGGCATATGCATTACAATATTTTTTTACTTTGACAGTCCACCCTTTGGCAGTCAACAATGACTGCCACTATCTAAACATTAAACAGAAAAATATACAATACAATATCTACAGATGGTTAGATAAAAATATACAATACATTATCCATAAATGGGTGGATGGTAGGAGGAGAGGTGTAGGCGGGAAATGTATGACCTAATGGGATAGTAAAAGCATGTATGTATGAAATCCGTGTCTGAGGGGCATGTATCATCGTGCCGTACATGTTCTAGATAAGCTTCGAGGTATTGCAAAGTATACATTAAATCCTTCTTATACCGTATTAAGGATCTGTAAGTGGGCCAACAAACACTACCAAGCTCTTTTCGGCTTCTTGTTCCAACAAATGGGGTGCACATTTAGTTGATGATACATGGAGGGGGAACACATGTGAATGCTAATATGTATATATATATCACCTGTCGACTATGTGTGTCACTACCTAAAGGTTGTAGAGATGAAGATAAGACACGTATCACAAATACAATCACATAACATTTGTGCAATCGTTCTTGGGTGTTGGTTGAAGTCTTGTCCGGATGGATATATCTTTGCTGAAAGTGTTAATCAAAGTCTTTTCTGGATGGATGTATTGTTCATCAAAAAAGTATTTTCCGAATGGATGTATTGTTCATCAAAATCTTTCCGAATGGATGTATTGTTCATCAAAGTCTTTTTCGAATGGATGTATTGTTGCTTGAGGGAAAACAAAGGAGAAACGGGTGAAAGAAACGGACAGAGGAATCACGTTTTATCACAACATTGTCTCTATTGATGGGTCATAAATTAAATCAGTTTGTGTAACAATGCCCCCGCTCCTCAAACTCATCACTTTGGTACCGCGCTTGCACCGCATTAAAATTCGAACACACCTGCATATCAAACCAATCATTATGACAACTCCCAGGATACAAAGGAGGAACTTTCCTACACTCACGATAAAATTTTGAGCCCATTCTCCTAAACCTGAGAACCAATTGCGTGGGTTCAACCATGAGACCCAGCCGGTCAGTTCATTACTCACAGCAGTAAGGGTAAGGTTGTGTCTCCTTCGGAACTCCCACTTCAACTGCAAGATATAGTCCATCTTTTGATCTATGACCTCGGTTGGGTCATCAGTGCTGTTTGTAATGTATGTGCAGCACTTCACACCATACTGAGTTGCTAAGGTGACACAATACCCGCCTGTCACCGCTGTGATATAATTTAGAACCATCGTGTGCTGGATCAGTTCCATTTTGTAAGCTTGCAACTCCCTCCCTGTATACCTGAAGGTGTCATCATACATCTCGGTGATATTATCTATCAGGTTCGCTAGCGCATGAATATACCTATAATTTATAATTCCTCTGGCGGTACGGGTGATATCTAACACGAGTAGGAATTGAATCCCGGTGGATTCGTGGATAAAATCAGAGGCTGCGTGCTCTGTCCTATCTATAAGGTGTCTCTTAACGATGTGTTCATAGTGAGTATGAGTGTAAGGAGCTTGAGCATTGCGGTGAACGTCTTTCATCTTATTATGGGTTATGGTCATAACTTCTGGCAACACTCTTCCAATGTAACACAATCCCTCTGAATTTGGGGCAAGCCACTTATACGCCTTCCTCCCGCATATGAAATATGCATCATCGGGGAGAACATATGGGACAGAATATGACATTACCATATTGCAAACCTTCCAAGTGAAAAATCCTATCCCTAACTCTCTCATCTGTTCAGTACACGTATCAGGCTGTATGATATGCGCACAGTACCCTGGTGATACTTCTCCAACCCGCATGGTCCTACTTCCTAGAGTATACCTGTACCGAAAATACCTTCCACCGTCGGCTATTTGGCGTATAAGTTCTGAGTCTACGGGCATTCTGTCGGCTCTGTGTGAAAATGCCATGGTTTGGTTATTCCATGTCACTTCCCAATTTCCCGGCTTTCGGGAATTGGAAATGTTGAAACATACTAAGGATCTATCCACATGATATTGCTGGAGCTTCAAACTAGGGGGCCTAGAAATATAAAAATTTCTTGTCCACCGGTCTCCCACCCCTTAATTCAAGTACCTCATCTATTGTTAAAGGATACGGTACTAGTCCTGACTTGCTCTGACCTTGAGGTACTTGTGAGCACACCCAGCATTCTGTTTGGTTTAAAACCTTACCCACTAATGAGTGATAATCACTCAATGGATGACGGTCCATGTTGATATTAAGGCTGGACTGACATCTCTGGATGCACCAGTCCTCAACTATGTTTTCACAGTTTCTACAAATACAATTTTCCTCAGCCAATAACCCTTCACAGTGCCTCCTAGTTTCTTGACTACCAGATCATTTTCTGATACTCGCCTTTGCTCGGTGGATGTGTTGCTCTTGGAATTCTACAAATCCGTCCTTGCCATCAGAACCCATTCTAGATCCTTTCTCGACCTCTCTTCTACTCTCACCAAAATAGACTGCTCTGGTCAACAACAGGGTCAACAGAAAAACCCGGAATGCAGTCTCTTGGGGTAAGTCCATCTTGTTAAGGGGAGAGAAAAAGGAGCAAGGAAGGGGGGAAAGGAGGGTAATGGGAGATGGAGAAAATAATAAAAAGGAAAAAGAAATTTGGTGCGACAACCGCCTCTGGTCTTGTAGTTCTCCGTGCTCAGGTGCCGTGACAACAGTCCTGCCTCTCAACCTTCCCGGAACAGACACTCCAGTGATACGATTTCCTCTACACTCTGTTCTTTGTCACAGGCTCTCTCTGGGTCAGCGACCTTCTTACAGTGGGACGAATGGACCCAAGTCTCTCTCTCGGCAACCTTTAATGCTGTCGTGCTGGTCAGTAGGACTTGGTACGGTCCTTCCCACCGGTCAATAAGGCAACCTGAGCGTAGAAAATTTCGAATCATTACCTAATCCCCAGGTTCAATGTCATGACAATTACTGTTTGGTAGGTCAGGAATCACCAGCTTTAGATTTCTGTTTTGATTCCTCAACTGCTGGCTCATCTTAACCATATATTTTACAGTCACCTCATTATTGCATTTCAAATCATCCTGGGGGGTCAATCATTACATGGGGTTGTCGACCAAAAAGAATCTCAAAGGGTGATAGGTGAAGGGGGGACCTGGGAGTGGTTCTGATGCTGTACAATACAAGTGGCAAAGCTTCTGGCCATAACAATCCAGTTTCAGCCATCACTTTGCTCAGCTTGTTCTTAATAGTGCTGTTTACTCTTTCCACTTTCGCACTCGCCTGTGGGTGGTACGGAGTATGCAGCTTACTATTAATTCCCATCAGTTTGCACATTACCTGAAAGACTTCATCTGTAAAATGGGTACCCCTATCGCTTTCAATTATCCTAGGGATACCATATCTGCACACAAATTCCTGCACAATTTTCTTTGCAGTGAACGTAGCAGTATTTGTGGCAGCGGGGAACGCTTCTACCCAATTTGAAAACACGTCAATACAAACTAACACATACTTTAAATATCTGCAGGGTGGCAACTGTATGAAATCAATTTGTATTACCTGAAAAGGGCCGTCTGTTGGCGAGATATGGGATGGTTCTGTTGGTATTGACTTTCCGATATTCTTCCTCAAGCAGATAAGACATGTCATTGCTCTCTTACCCGCATGAGAAGAGAATCCTGGCGCACACCAGTAGGCTCTCACCAGCTTACACATACCCTCTTTGCCCAGATGAGTCAGACCGTGTGCCGCCTCAGCTAAGCTTGGAAGATATGCTCTGGGGGCTACTGGCTTACCCTGTCCATCTGTCCAGAGTCCTGAGGACTCCTGGCCATATCCTTTTGACCTCCAGACTGCCTTTTCCTGTGGAGAACACAAATTTTGCATTTCACTTAATTTTTGTGTGTTGACGGTATTGAATACCATCAGTTGTGTGATATCTGTCTGTATGGGGGTGCTGGCTGCTGATTTAGCAGCTTTGTCTGCCTGGCTGTTATCAAGTGACACTGGGTCTTGGTTGTAAGTGTGGGCTTTGCACTTGATAACAGCCACTCTGTCAGGTTCCTGTATCGCTGTTAGAAGTCTTTTGATATGGGATGCATGCGCTACAGGTGTGCCAGCTGCCGTCATGAAATTTCTGAGGTGCCATAGGGCCCTGAAATCATGCACTACTCCAAAGGCATACCTAGAATCTGTATATATATTGGCTGACTTACCCTTAGCCAATTCACACGCTCTGGTTAGGGCGACCAGCTGAGCAACTTGTGCTGAGTGCGGTGGGCCCAGGGGTTCAGCTTCTATGATAACTTTTTCATCTACGACTGCGTATCCAGTACACAAGTCTCCCAAGTCCGTCTGTCTGTGGCAACTACCGTCAGTGTAAAAAGTAAAATCTACGCCTTCCAGTGGGTTGTCACTAATATCGGGTCTTGCTGTGAAAGTTTGGTTCAGATATTCCATACAATCATGTGTGTCAGTGTCTATACTAAATCCTCCTTCACCATCACTCTCATCCTCCACCCTTTGTGCCTGTCCAGGCACACCTGGGAGATACGTTGCAGGATTTAGTGCGCTGCATCTCTTTATGGTGATGTTTACAGGGGCCATTAGTGCTAATTCCCACCTTGTAAACCGTGCTGATGAGACATGTCTGGTTTGGGCAGAGTTCAGAGAGGCTGATACTGCATGAGGTGTATGGATGGTCAGGTTGTGTCCCAACACTACATCTTCACTTTTACTCACTAGCAAAGCTATCGCTGCAACACTTCGCAAGCATTTGGGGAGAGACCGTGCTATGGTGTCCAACTGTGCACTGTAGTAAGCTACCGGCCTGCTGGCATCACTATGTCTCTGGGTTAGGACACCTGCCGCACACCCAGCACTTTCCGTACCGTATAACTCAAAAGGTTTCCCATAATCTGGCATGCCTAATGCAGGTGCCTGTGATAGGCACTGTTTAAGTCTCTCAAATGCCAGTTCGGACTCATCTGTCTGAGAGATCCGATCTGGTTTGTTCGAGGAGACCATTTCTTGCAAAGGTAAAGCCAGTATGGAGAACCCTGGGATTCAGTTTCGGCAGTACCCACACATTCCAAGGAAAGTGCGGATCTGCTGCTGGGTTTGTGGCAGAGTCATGTCGCGAATCGCCTGTATTCTATCAGCGGTGAGGTTTCTCAGTCCTTGTGTTAAGCAATGTCCCAAATATTTCACCTTGGTCTGGCACAACTGTAACTTATCCTTTAAAACCTTGTGTCCCGTATTAGAAAGGTGAAACAGAAGCTGTTTCGTGTCTTTCAAGGATGCTTCGAGTGAATCTGAACACAGCAGTAAGTCATCTACATACTCTATTAATACTGATCCGCTCTCAGGTTGAAAGGATTGTAAACAGTCATGCAAAGCCTGGGAGAAAATACTTGGGCTGTCAATGAAACCTTGGGGTAGGCGAGTCCAGGTGTACTGTACTCCCCTGTATGTAAATACAAACAAATATTGGCTGTCAGGGTGCAGAGGGACCGAAAAGAAAGCAGAACAGAGGTCAATGACAGTGAAAAACTTCGCAGTAGGGGGAATTTGCATGAGTATGACAGCTGGATTTGGCACTACAGGGAATTGGCTCTCAACTATCTTGTTTATCCCCCTTAGATCCTGCACTAGCCTGTAACCCCTCCCCCCACTCTTTTTCACAGGGAAGATGGGACTATTGGCAGTGCTGGACGTCCTAACCAGAATGCCCTGTTATAGCAAGCGCTCTATGACTGGGTACACTCCTAATTCCACCTCTGGCTTCAGAGGATACTGTGGGATTTTTGGAACGTGATTCTTGGGTATATCTAAGAAGACACCCTCAGGAGTACAATATATGACACACCTCATCTTACACAATAAATCTCTCCCAAGTAGATTAGTCAGAGCCGATGCAGCTAGCAAAAAGGAATGCTTGGTCTGCAAAGGCCCTATCGTAATCTCCGCTGGTCTACTTAAAGGGTAGTGTTGCACTACTCCAGTTACCCCCATTGCTGAAATTGTTTTACCCGTTGTTTTCATACCTACCGTTGAATTTAACACTGACCTGGCCGCCCCTGTATCTACAAGGAAAGGTAGTGATCTACCAGCTACATCAACTGTAACCTCGGGTTCATTTCCAAGGCTAGCAATCAACTTTACTGGCTGCAGACTACAAGTGTGGCCTAACCCCTATTGTATGTTGTGACCCTCCCGCAGCGTGCTGGCAGCTACAATATGTGAGGGGGATAGCTGAGAATTTCCAGAGGTCTGCCAGTCCCTCCTAGGTGGGTACCTCCTTGTTTCCCCTGCATGTGGCTAGTAATTCCTCCTATGCGGTCCCTGATCCCAATTACGTGTGTTATGCTGTGAGTCATGTTCTGGTCTAGGAGGTCGATATACATTGCTGTTATAATTACAGTTCCGTGCGTAATGTCCTACTCTCTGGCACTTATAACATTTCACTACATACGACTTAGCATCAGGGGTCTGGGGTTTAGGCTGATGTGGCTTCGTTGTCAGGGCTTTTATACTTACGGTCATCAGCTTATCCCCCTGTGACTCCGTGTGCTTAATGATGTTCCGATCGTGCTCGATAGCGGACTCTCTTAATGCAGCCACCGAAATACCTCTCCAATTTGGTTGAGTGGTTTGTACCCTTGTTCTCAACGTTTCTTTCAAGCCGTCCATTAATACGGACACAGCTACCTCTCTATGATGTACATTTTCCTTAATGTCCTCGACCCCAGTGTATCTAGCCATTTCCTGCAGTGCTCGATGGAAATATTCAGAAGCAGTTTCACCTTCTTTTTGTCTAATGGAGAAGACTTTATTCCACTTGACAACAGTTGGGAAATATACTCCTAATTTCAGATTGATCTGTCGTACATTCTCCTGAGTGTATTCATCAGTGAGAGGTACTTCTGCGTCTAATTTACAATCAGCAATGAATTTCACAGGGTCAATATTAGAGGGCAAACATGCCCGTAGCACTGTCCGCCAATCTTTGTTTGTGGGTTCGGTGGCGTTACCTAGTTCTCTAATAAACCTCTGACATGCGGCTAGATCCTTTCTGGGATCGGGAAATTCAGACATAATTGTCCTCAATTCTGTCCGGGACCAGGGACAATGCATAGCAATGTTCCTGACGGGAGTGATTCCCTGAGCGTCAGTCTTCCCATTGGGGACTGCGATCACCCTGACAGGATTTAGTTCAATTACATCATTCTGGGTTGCTTCTACAATGAGAGGTGCAATTGTCTCTGCATAATGTACTGTACCGTACTTACCTGTGGACACGACCTCACCTGTCCCTCCGCTAGGGGCCTTTGCTACTGTTTTTACTGGTTGGGCCGTGCCCACTTGTGTGTCTTGTATGGTGGCTGCTAGAGAGAGTGCCAATATCGTGCTGGGCTCATCTTCTTGGTCGCAGTCCTGAGGGAAGTTTAAGATGGGATACAACTTGCACGGGTTAGCATTAATACATTTATCAAGTTCACTCTTATCATATATTAGTATGCCATTTTCTGTAGCCACTTTCTCCCCTGTAATATACGGTGGTGGTGGTGCAGTTGCAATCAGTTTCCTGCTAGGGTTGGAACCGGCTGCATGAGCTAGTTCCCTTTGCATATCACTCTCTCGTTGTCATAAATGTAAACAGTTTGAGTGTCTGATCCTTTCTTTTCGGGATTTTAACAGACATATGCTAATCCTTAAATTCTGCAACACCTCTGGATTAAAACTGCCTACTTTAGGGAATGGTTCCCTATCTTCCGCAGTCATACGTTCCCATTCATTGCATAAAACCTCTGCGTGTTAGCCATATTTCTCACACATTATGTACCTCGCCAACCCCTTGGGCCGCGGAATATCAACCTGAACCCTGGTTGATCGTCCCTTACTTGAGCAACTGGCCCCCATCTTTGCAGGTATTGCCTTCTCAGCTAATTCCTACAAAAAAACAAAATATTCAGTGATAAGGCAACGGTGAAAGTTCTCCGAGTGCTCTCACCCACTCACGCCCACGTTGGCCAATAAACCTAAGCACTGTCGTCAGCGCCGGTACGTACCCAACCTAGGGCCCCTGTGTAACCTCTATTTACTGAGAGTGTGTGGGAGTGACTTACCCTTCCCAGTAAATATTGGTCGTTGGAGACTTCCTGAGTGACCAGCGAAAACTCCCTTAAAACAAAAAAAATTGTTACACAAATCACGTTGCGTGTGCTACACCTAGCGCCAATGATCCCGCGAACGCGTGGTACAATCGCACAGCGTATAGGTAACTGTTACTTATCCGCCGTGCGACCAATGGAATCGTTTTTCAGGCTGCGAAACCTCAGCCGGAGCGTATCTGAACGGGCCTATATGGGTACTACGCCAACCCCCGGGGCTGCGCTCTCTACACAAAACCTCGCTGACCTTTTAGGCCGCGGTATTCAGAGCTTCGCGTGACTTTGTCAGCGGTTTTCTGACTTCCCTGACCTCTTGGTCTGCTGTTATGCTAATTGCTCCTTTATACCTTAATCAATGTTAACGTGAGCAAGCCACTCTCACGCCACCAAGTGTCCACTCACCTGGTGTGGTCTCCTACGGGATCCCGAATTCTCTGGGTCCACAAAACCTTTATTGATTGCACACTCACGCTCGTTCACTCATATACACTTTGGTTTTTCTGTACAGAAAATTAACTTTCATTCAGGAAAAACAGTCTTAGTTCCAGAGGTAATACAGTAAAAAAGGTATTTAAACTAAATATTGGAAACTGATCAATTTGTGCTATTATCGCGTCGCTACCGTTTCGCGCCTAAACTAAAACAATACTTTTGTGTGATTTGTACTTAGTGGGCGTACCTTTACGCACGTTGCGTGAACACGCCACGTGTGTATGCCTTTACGTTGCGTACGCAGTCCCGTACGCTGCCCGAGACACGTGTACAAAGGCCGTACGTCCACAGTATTACAAATCCCACATATTTTATAAATGTAAGCGATATTTAACTATAATCGCTTACTTAACACAACACACAGTTTCTACTGTATAAACCTTTACAACTAGGCCAGGCTGCGTGTGCGTCTTACACTTACTTCCTTAACTATTAACTCTATATTTTAACTAAATAGCAACAAATTTTCTCAGTACAGGTCAAAATGAATGTAGTAATCAATGCTTACGGCAAAAATGCGAGCAGATATGCAAAGTACAAAATACAGGTGTATGCGTGTGTTGCATGCGCATTTGGCGCCAAACAAAAATGTGCAGATTTTTAAAAATAGCTTTTGCGTTCTTACCTTACGGATCCCTCCAGCATCCCTTCAAACCATGCAAGGCAGACGCTTATCTAATCAGCACTTATTGTATCCACCGACCAAGAGAAGGCTTCCGGGGATACCTTTCCGCCCTTTGCTGATAGATAAAGTCTGCGTAAATCTGCTAGGGTGCGGGTATGAGAAGGAAGCGGACGAGCTCCCAATTGATAATGTCGATATTATCTTAGACCCAAAGCTATACCTCTAAATACACTATTACCGTGGAGCCGCTATGGCTGCTAGGCGGAATACATGTGCTACGCACTTTGTACGCTATTTGCGTACAGAGTCCTGCACGTGGTACGCACTTGGCGTATACATGCCGCGCTAAGTGTACAGAGTACCCAGAGCGAGAGCGCACACACAATTGATAACCTTTAAACCTTGTTAATGATATAATGCACTGATATGATTACACTTTAAACCCTTAACAGCAAAGTACTGCCACGATGTTATACCTTAAACCTTGAGTAGCGCTGACGGTATAAAGTACCCGCAGTGCGTACACCTTATCAATACTTATACACCTTATACAGATAAATACACTTTAAACCCCTTGCAGGAAAGTGAAGACACCACACTGATTTGTAGTTGCAACCACAGGGTTCTAAGGCCACAGTAGATTAATTCCAAAAGGCAAACAGTACAAATCATACACTACAGGCTAACAAGATAAATCTAAACAGAATAATGGCTACACTACTGTGGATGTAAGCTTGATGAAATCCTTCTGTTTCTTCATGTAATCCCAGACTCAATGATGTTGAGATCAGGGCTTTGTGGGGGCAATATCATCACTTCCAGGACTCCTTGTTCTTCTTTACACTGAAGAGAGTTCTTAATGACATTGACTGTATGTTTGGGGTCGTTGTCCTGCTGCAGAATACAGTTGGAGCCAATCATACTCCTCCCTGATGGTATTGCTTGATGGGTTTATTTATTTCTTTATTACCAGTTATTTATATAGCGCACACATATTCCGCAGCGCTTTACAGAGAATATTTGGCCATTCACATCAGTTCCTGCCCCAGTGGAGCTTACAATCTATATTCCCTATCACATGTATACACAGACACATTCACGCTAGTATTAATTTTGTTGGGAGCCAATTAACCTACCAGTTGAATTGTTGGAGAAAACTGTAGTACCCGGAGGAAACATAAGCAAGTACAGGGAGAATATACAAACTCTGCACAGTTAGGGCCATGGTGGGAATTGAACCCATGACCTCTGTGTTGTGAGGCAGTAATGCTAACCATTACACCATCCGTACTGCTATAACATAAGATGGATAAACCCTGATCTCAACATTATTGAGTCTGTCTGGAATTACGTGAAGAGACAGAAGGATTTGAGCAAGCCTACCTCTGGAGAAGATCAGTAGTTCTCCAAGATGTTTAGAACAACCTACCATCTGAGTTCTTTCAAAAACTGTGTGCAAGTGTTCCCAGAAGAATGTATGCTGTTTTGAAGTCAAAGGGTGGTCATGGTCACACCAAAAATTGATTTGATTTAGATTTCTCTTCTGTTCATTCACTTTACATTTTGTTAATTAATAAAAAATAAACTATTAACACTTCTATTTTTTAAAAGCATTCTTACTTTTTAGCATTTTTTCCACACCTGCCTAAAACATTTGCACAGTCCTGTACAGTATATGTGACACTCTCACCCTGTGTTACAAATAAGAGGGATGTGGCTTGCGTGGATGGCATATCCTGTGAGGCCACACCCCTATCAGTGAGACCATGCTCCTTTTTTGGGAACTATACCTAGTGCTGACACCCCCCCCCCCCCCTTCTCCCCTTATTGCCCTATTATGGTGTCCCGCTGCCATTTTCTTTTGGATCTTCCCCTATGCCCAACGCTGCATGAACCCCACGGTGCTCGGTGTAATGTTCTCTTTGTAATCACAGAGTACATTAAATTTTATCCGGCAGTATATTGATATAATTCATAAACCATTCAATATGTACATTGTTTCAATGAAAATGTAGACTCTGCAATCCCACATTACTTTATCTAGCTTTGTAAGTCACTGCCAAGAAAAACTGAGATTAGCAAATGCCAGTAAACATTTAGATGCGGAACCAAATGATATCTGCTGTATCTTAGATCACATGCAGGAATGTCCGAGTTCATGTTGACGTGCCATTATTAGAGCTACTCCACAGGCGCCTGAATCCTTTTCTAAATCTGAGGATTAGAGGCCGTATTTTATGGGAAAGTTATATTGATGCAGAACACAAACACTGACAAATCACATGGTTAACTAACTGGCAAATGTTTTACAGAATAAAATCCTAGATGATTTTTACATGTACAGTACAGTACAGTAGAGTCAAATGAAATGAGTCAATGAAATGAATAAAACAAATCTGTCATGGTTTTTGTATGTTTTATTTTCTTTTTATTTATGGTTAAACATGAATACAGTATGAAGCACACTTTGATGCTGCACCAAAATGTATGTAAAGATATTAAGATAAGGAATAACATACAGACTGAATACTATTAATGCTATCACATGCTTTAACCAAAATACCACTTAGTACAGCTGTTCCCATCATTGGATTATGATATTTCTACATTATTTTGTTGGAAGGCACCAGAGCACTCAAAATAAGTTTTTTTATACCCACTGAGTGGTGAATCTACTCTGTGTTTGAGATATATATACATGTATATATAAATATATAAATATATATATATATATATATATATATATATATATATAAAAAAAAATGGCGTATAGCACCTATGTATACCCAGTAAGGCACCCTGGTGTGAATTTGCAAGGATCGATTTCTATGAATCCTTTTTACTAAACACGACACACCTCATATATGATTGAGTGGCAGCTCTTGAACAGTATAAGAATAAAGATTAAGAAAATGGAGTTAAAAAGAGCGCCTAATAGTGTCAGTGAGAAAAAAAACCTTTGTGGGTTCAGGTGTAGTGATAAATAAAACAATATGCAGCAACTTAGCTTAAAACTTTCTGGTAGATGACTCTTAGGAGCAGGGCATGTAAAAGAGAGATAAAAACAACATAGTGTGTACTGTTTTTAAATTATCACGGAAGCTTAAGAATTAGGAACTGTGCTGGTCCCAATTTATGAAAAAACAACATAAATAAAAAACAGTAACCAATTTAATAAACACAGTCCTGCCACAAACGCAGGTCACAAATAAATACAATTAGAGTAAAGACATTAAAAAAAGACATATAAAAATATATAGCAGCTTGTCTGTTCGAAAGTGTAGGTATTAACCGTACAAGATTAATGAAAATAGCCAGCTTATCTGTCCGCATATGGAAAATCCAAGATTTTAAAAGGATATATAGGCAGATTTTCTGTCCATAAATGCAAGTAGCAAACGTACAAGATTGAAAATTAAAAACAGCTTATCTGTCCACAAGTGGGGAAGTCCAAGGGGTAAGCATCAAGTCCCTGTCCCAACGCGTTTCGTCCTAGTATGAGGACTTCTTCAAGGGGATATTCATTGTGGGCAATGCAGGATATTTATAGTATGATAAAGGGTCACATGTGAGCATAAGGATGTGACATCACTTCCTGTAAACACATCTAAATACAACTAGTGTGTATATACTAACAATACTAATAAGATAGGTTGTGTTAAAAGCATTCACATACACAAACAACTTATTGAATCATTATTTGGGATTCAATGAAGGATTTGAAATTGCACCCTTCCTTTAAATTCCCTTTTCTAATATGCCGAAATTCTGCTTTTCACTTAAAATACCTTTCTATTAATTTTTTCTTTTAATATTTATTAGACACGTAATTTTAAGGTCTTAATAAAATAACCACCAGTCACCTTCATTCAAACACACATTTTATTATATATTTATTATTTTTACTTTATATATATGATATATTTTTTAATCATCTCATATTAGCAATTTTTTAGACCACCACTATTTAATCATGCACCTTATCCATGCTCTAGTTCACATCATCTACTTAAATATTATGTAAATATGACTGTACGTTCAAATGCTTCACAGAGAAAACTTGGATGGGCAAAGATGGCCGTGCGTTTCAATTATTGGCATAATTTGGAGCCATAATCAGGACATGACGTTTGGACAGCTGGCAAACAAAAACGGAAGTGAAGTATGCGGTTCAGCTTGCGTTCCACCATCACCGAGACCAGAAATGACGTCCCGCCATATCGGCGCCTGCTATACAATATACCCACAGACTTATTGACTGTGCGCTATAACGAGCTCCTTATTACCTATGTATTCTGGCCCAATACTGACGTTCTTGCCATCCCCTTTATGCACTTTGTATAGACTCATGTTATCGGCGGAAGTGACGCAATGCGTTCCACCGCCGTAGGCGGTAGTGACGCATCTTCGTTCCACCGCCATTTTTGAATACCTGTTCTTTCCCTCATCTTTTTCTGTTGTTTAAATCAATAAGTTGTCTGTGTATGTGAATGCTTTTAATACAACCTATCTTATTAGTATTGTTAGTATATACACACTAGTTGTATTTAGATGTGTTTACAGGAAGTGATGTCACATCCTTATGCTCACATGTGACCCTTTATCATACTATAAATATCCTGCATTGCCCACAATGAATATCCCCTTGAAGAAGTCCTCATACTAGGACGAAACGCGTTGGGACAGGGACTTGATGCTTACCCCTTGGACTTCCCCACTTGTGGACAGATCAGCTGTTTTTAAGTTTCAATCTTGTACATTTGCTACTTGCATTTATGGACAGAAAATCTGCCTATATATCCTTTTAAAATCTCGGATTTTCCATATGCGGACAGATAAGCTGGCTATTTTCATTAATCTTGTACAGTTAATACCTACACTTACGAACAGACAAGCTGCTATATATTTTTATATGTCTTTTTTTAATGTCTTTAATTGTATTTATTTGTTACCTGCATTTGTGGCAGGACCGTGTTTATTAAATTGGTTACTGTTTTTTATTTATGTTGTTTTTTCATAAATTGGGACCAGCACAGTTCCTAATTCTTAAGCTTCTGTGATAATTTAAAAACAGTACACACTATGCTGTTTTTATCTCTCTTTTACATGCCCTGCTCCTAAGAGTCATCTACCAGAAAGTTTTAAGCTAAGTTGCTGCATATTGTTTTATTTATTTTTAACTCCATTTTCTTAATATATATATATATATATATATATATACATACACATACATACACATATATATATATATATATATATAAAAACCAGAAACACCCTTATCCTGCGCTGTAAAATTGCTGCCTTCTGAAACGGTCCTACTGTTAGCTAGGACCCGACCAGACAACCTCCAAAACGATGTATCAGATGGCGCTAATAATCACTTATTTATTCAACCAGCCATACGATTGACCACATCAATAAATAAATAATATCAATTTATTAAAAGCATATAATGCAAAAAGAGATAACCCTTTCATAGATACATAGCATTGATGAATGTTAGATGAAATAATGAAGGGTATATATTTTCTCTTCCACCCTGACGCGTTTCGTCCTTAACGGACTTCTTCAGAGGGATGATCAATACAGCTATACTCCAAAATGAATCTTCAGATCCTTAGACCATTTGTCAGTATAGGTTTGTATAACAATTTTTAAAGTTTGAAAGACTTCTGTCTTAGTTCGTAAGGGTCAATTAGTTAAAATCTGAAAAATAGCCCAACTCAGGGAGAAACTCATATATAAATTCGCGTATATCCACATAAGGACCACAGAATCCTGTGTGCTCCTGTGTGCTCTCCCAAAGTGCAAGTTGAATAAATAAGTGATTATTAGCGCCATCTGATACATCGTTTTGGAGATATATATATACACACATACAGTAAGAATATTATTTTAACATTGCCACCTAATTTAAGTAGAGATGAGCGGGTTCGGTTCCCTGTGAACCGAATCCTACCGAGCCCGGCTCGGGTTTTCCCGCCTGACTCGGAAACCAGAACGAGGCAAAACGTCATCATCCTGCTCTCGGATTCTCCCGGGTTTTGGATTCCATATAAGTAGCCGCGCGTCGCTGCCATTTTCACTCCGGCATTGGAGAGTGTAGGGAGAGGACGTGTCTCCATCCTCAGTGTCTGTGCAGAAGGGAAAGTGGGATTCCAGTGCTGTCTTGTGCTGCTCAGTCCAGTGTAGTGTCTTATGCTGCATCAGTCCAGTCACAGTGGTGGTGTCCTCTGCTGCCATATGTCCAGTGTAGCTGTATACGTCCAGTGCCGTGGTGCTGTGTTGTACTGTATCAGTACAGTAGTAGTGTCTTGTGCTGCATCAGTCCAGTCACAGTGGTGGTGTCCTCTGCTGCCATATGTCCAGTGCTGCTGTGTAAGTCCAGTCCAGTGGTGGTGTCTTGTACTGCATCAGTCCAGTCACAGTGGTGGTATCCTCTGCTGATATATGTCCAATACTGCTGTATAAGTCCAGTCCATTGCAGTAGTGCTGTGTTGTCCTGCATCAGTCCAGTGGTGGTGTTCCTGTGCTGCTGTATAAGTCCAGTGATACTGCCGTATATGTCCAGTGCAGGGCCAAAACTAGGATTTTTGACACCCGGGGCAAGACAATAATTTGGCGCCCCCATGCACACACACAAACACACACACACACACACACACACACACACACACACACACACACTTTGGAACCATGTCAAAAAACACAGGAATGAACAGTTGGCAAATTGACAATCAGAATCGTCAGGGTGCATTCAGTACACATTCTCTAGGAAAATGGATAGGAAGTAGGAACACAAGAAAACCAACATGCACCTCAGATACAGTATTGTCGGGGACTCTGACTGTCCAATTGCTGTAGCACTACAAAGCCCAGTATGCCAGTAAGGACCTACAACCAATGAAAGAGGAGAAGTACCAACCTTCTGGGGAGGGACACACACAGAATGTGGGTTATCCTGGCTGCAGAGAGGAGTCCCTAGGACTGGCTGGTGTTATATACCTGATATAAGCCATGCAGTCACTGTATCACACACCCTGGGGGGGAAGGGGGGGTGACGACTCCAACTGCTGTAGGACTAGAAAGCCCACCATGCAGGTTGGGACCTAGGACCACACTTTGGGAGGCAGCAGTTGTCCTGGCATATAAGGACCTCACCTCAGTGCCCAGACTAATTATTGTCTGCTACTGCTTCCTCTCGCCATGTCCTCCTCTGGTGGAGCTGCCGTGCAGCAAAGGGGGCAGACACAGTTTACAGAAGTAAAGGAGTGTGTGAACGGCCACCCCCACCCCATTCATAACTGTTCTAGTTGACGGGTGGGGAGGGGGTTTGGTTTCCCTGGAGTCCACATTGGTGGTATTGGGGAGCGGGGACCTGCAGCGAGGGTACTAGGACCCAGCAGTAGATAGCTTTTTAGGACCCTGTCCTCCTCTGCTGGAAGGGGGAGGCGCTGGGGAACAGCCCTGGGGAAAACATCGCTTACACAGGCAAAGGAGTGTGTCAGCGGCCATGGACCAACGCTTGGGAAAGGAGAGGGGATTGGAGAGTCCTTGGTCACCACCCCTGCCTCATTTATTAGCATTCTACTTGCAGGGGAGGGGGGCGTTTCATTGGTGGTGCTGGGGAGCGGGTAACTACAGTGAGGGTTCTTGGACAGAAGGTAGCTTCTTAGGACTGAGAGGAAGTAGTAGAAGCAGAGTACCCATCTCTGCACGCTCTCAGATTCTGCACCCGGGGCACATGCCCCCTTAGCTCCCCCAGTTGCGGCCATGGTCCAGTGGTACTGCCGTATAAATCCAGTTCAGTGATACTGCCATATAATTCCAGTGATATTGCTGTATATGGCCAATGGTACTGCCGTATAAATCCAGTGGTACTGGCGTATAAATCCAATCCAGTGATACTGCTGTATATGTCCAGTGGTACTGCCATATAATTCCAGTGATTCTGCCGTATATGTCCAGTGGTACTGCCATATAAATCTAGCGATACTGCCGTATATGTCCAGTGGTACTGCCGTATGAATCCAGTAGTACTGGCGTATAAATCCAGTCCAGTGATACTGCCATATATGTCCATTGGTACTGCCGTATAAATCCAGTGGTACTGCTGTATAAATCCAGTTCAGTGATACTGCCACATATGTCCAGTGGTACTGCCATATAATTCCAGTGATATTGCCGTATATGTCCAATGGTACTGCCGTATAAATCCAGTGGTACTGGCGTATAAATCCAGTCCAGTGATACTGCTGTATATGTCCAGTGGTACTGCCATATAATTCCAGTGATACTGCCGTATATGTCCAGTGGTACTGTCGTATAAATCCAGTGATACTGCCGTATATGTCCAGTGGTACTGCCGTATAAATCCAGTAGTACTGGCGTATCAATCCACTCTAGTGATACTGCCATATATGTCCAGTGGTACTGCCATATAATTCCAGTGATACTGCCGTATAAATCCAGTGGTACTGGCATATAAATCCAGTCCAGTGATACTGCCATATAAGTCCAGTCCATGTAGTGCTGCCATATAAATTCAGTGGTGCTGTCCTGTGCTGTATATTATTTACTCCAAATAAAGGGATTATTAATATTTAATCCAAATAATGTTTACAGGGTTTGCCCTGTGTGGTGTAGAGGCACGCTCTACTGTGCTGCATTTTGTTATATAACTCCAAAAATATAATGGAGAATAAAAATTTGAAAAATAAAATAGGGAAAGATCAAAAATCACTTCCTACTACTGCTGCTGCTGTTGTTGCTGCTGGGAGTCAATCGTCATCCCAGAGGTGAAGTCGGAAGACCACTTGTACTACTTCAACTAAGCAAATAACTGTCCAACAGTCATTTGCGAGGAAGATGAAATATGACAGCAGTCATCCTGTTGTAAAGCGGATAACTGAGGCCTTGACAGCTATGTTGGTGTTAGATGTGCGTCCGGTATCCGCCGTTAGTTCAGTGGGACTTAGAGAATTGTTTGAGGTACTGTGTCCCCGGAATCAAATCCCATCTAGGTTCCACTTCTTTAGGCAGGCGATACCGAGAATATACACAGACGTCAGAAAAAGAGTCACCAGTGTCCTACAAAATGCGGTTGTATCCAGTGTCCACTTAACCATGGACATGTGGACAAGTGGAACAGGGCAGACTAAGGACTATATGACTGTAACAGCCCACTGGGTAGATGTATGGCCTACCGCAGCAACAACAGCAGCGGCACCAGTAGCAGCATCTCGCAAATGCCAACTCGTTCCTAGGCAGGCTACGTTATGTATCACCGCTTTCCATAAGAGGCACGGTATCCACCATTAGTTCAGTGGGACTGCAGTGCCAACCCTAGATGGGCCAGGTGTTTGTGCTGCACAGTTATGTCGCTTAGCTTAGCCATACAGCTACCTCATTGCACCTCTTTTACTTCTTTGCATGATGTGCAGTTTGGGGACTAGTTTTTTTAAGTGCCATCCTGTCTGCCACTGCAGTGCCACTCCTAGATGGGCCAGGTGTTTGTGCCGCACACTTGTGTCACTTAGCTTAGTCATCCAGCGACCTTGGTGCACCTCTTTTTTTCTTTGCACCATGTGTTGTTTGGGGACTAGTTTTTTTAAGTGCCATCCTGTCTGCCACTGCAGTCATACAGCCACCTTGGTGCAACCTTTTGGCCTAAAAACAATATTGTGAGGTGTGAGGTGTTCAGAATAGACTGGAAATGAGTGGAAATGAAAGTTGTTGAAGTTAATAATACTGTAGGATCAAAAATACCCCCAAATTCTGTGATTTTAGCTGTTTTTATGGGGGGGGAGTTCAAAAATCATCCAGTGATACTGCCGTATATGTCCAGTGGTACTGCTGAATAAATCCAGTGGTACACGAAAGGGTGGTTTTGGCAAAACCAATCCAGATCCAAAACACAAGCATGGAACCAGAACCAAACACAAAACACGAAAAGTGCCCGCTGTACATCTCTAAATTTAATATATTATTCTTATGTTCTAACCTATTCTAATCCTTTCCCAGTGCACTCAATATCTCAGTTTCCTTTTATGTTTTATGTACCAGGGAATAACATATTTAATTTCAACAAACCTAAAAAGACCTAATACTGGGCCTAATTCAAGTTGGATCGCAGTGTGCGATCCAACCGGAATTATTGAGAAAAAGATGCAGGTGCATGCGCAGTGCCTGTCCTGCACATGCACCTGCATTTTGTGCGAGGGGGCCACAGAAAATGCAATAGCCTCTGCCTGTCAATCAGGCAGAGGCAGTTGTGGGGCGGGGGAGGGCGGGACAACGCTCCGTTTCCAGGGAGGAGACGGAGCGTTGCGGGAGCGGAGACGGACAAATGGGGGGCGGTGCAAATGGGGGTGTGTTGGGGGCATGTTGAGGGTGCGATCACGGTGGCTGCGTGACACCACACGTTGCCGCTGCGATTGGGAAGTTGGCGGGAGGCTTCCTCTATTTCTGCTAACAAGCAGAAATTGCGATGCAATCGCAATTTCTGCCTCTTGAAGGGGGGAGGCGGCTGGCAGCATGCTGGGGGGTCCTTGCCCTGCAATGGGTGGCCCCCAGCATGTGATCAAAAGGATAGCAAATCTTGCTAATTAGCCTAATTAGCAGAATTTGCTATCCTTACTGAATTAGACCCACTGTTACTTAAGTTGGAAACTGGAGTAGTGCGGGGATACTCTATGTGCGTGCGCTGGAGCAGTGTGGGGTAATCCTGTGTATGCGTGCTGGAGCAGTGTGGGGTAATCCTGTGTATGCGTGCTGGAGCAGTGTGGGGTAACTCATTGTGTGCGCGCGCTGGAGCAGTGTGGGGTAACCCGGGGTGGGCCTGCTGGAGCAGTGTGGGGTAACCCGGGGTGGGCCTGCTGGAGCAGTGCGGGTTAACCCAGTGTGATTGGTGCACTGGAGCAGTGAGGGTAATCCGGTATGTGTGTGGGAGCAGTGAGGGTAATCCGGTATGTGTGTGGGAGCAGTGAGGGTAATCCGGTATGTGTGTGGGAGCAGTGAGGGTAATCCGGTATGTGTGTGGGAGCAGTGAGGGTAATCCGGTATGTGTGTGGGAGCAGTGAGGGTAATCCAGTATGTGTGTGGGAGCAGTGAGGGTAATCCGGTATGTGTGTGGGAGCAGTGAGGGTAATCCGGTATGTGTGTGGGAGCAGTGAGGGTAATCCGGTATGTGTGTGGGAGCAGTGAGGGTAATCCAGTATGTGTGTGGGAGCAGTGAGGGTAATCCAGTATGTGTGTGGGAGCAGTGAGGGTAATCCGGTATGTGTGTGGGAGCAGTGAGGGTAATCCGGTATGTGTGTGGGAGCAGTGAGGGTAATCCGGTATGTGTGTGGGAGCAGTGAGGGTAATCCGGTATGTGTGTGGGAGCAGTGAGGGTAATCCGGTATGTGTGTGGGAGCAGTGAGGGTAATCCGGTATGTGTGTGGGAGCAGTGCGGGGTAAAATATTTGATGCTCAGGGTGGGCCATTCATTTGTATGTATAAGAGGGGTTTAAATAATCTCAGTATATTGATGGGTATGTGTGTATATATGGGGGGAGGCTGTGTAAATTGTAAATTGGGGGTGGGGGGGGGGGGTATGTGTGTATATATACACCAGTGGTTCCCAGGACCTCAGGGCACTTGCAGGGGTGCCCTGGATTGATGGTCCAGGACCAATTAAAAAATGTTATGGTCAATGTAATAGGCAAAACCAGTGCTGGACAAACAAAAGCAAATCTTGTATCTCAACACTCAATTGAACCTAAAAATGACATTTAAACACAATTTACTTAATTTAATATTTATTTCTAAATTTCTCAATAAGAAACTTTTGGCCTAGTGGTGCTGTGAAGGCAATTCTGATACACTAGGGCGCCGTGATTCTAAAAAGTTTGGGAGCCACTGATATAAACAGTATATTTCTGGTAGATAGCCCCGGCCTGTCGTTAAGCAGCTGCCAGTCCCTGGAGGAGAGATGCTCCGGCACTACTCCAACCCCGGCCATATGTGAATAGGACAGGCGCTGAGCAGGCTATGTGCAACTGCGGGGAGGGAGGAGCCGGCCAGGGGACGCAGGAGTCAGACAGTGGGGGTGGGAGGCCTTTGGTTTTTGAATCGCTACTACATGCGCGCACGCCGTGCCTGTTATTCCCTTCTCGCACAGGGAATGATTTAGATATATATAGATTTATTATATGTGTACGTGTGTGTGTATGTATGTATGTATGTATGTATATGTATATCTATCTATAATCTATCCAAACAGCTACCAACACTATTTATTTTTATTATATCTTTTTATCTTCCTACACAAATTATTGTGTGTTTTTCTGCTTTCTCCTGGTTAACACTATATCAAAATGGTGTTATTTTTTATAGAAAAGTTTCTCTTCTCCATAAATAGCATAACTAATCACTCCCCATGGAAGCCTATGGGGGCTGTAGGGGAGATGTGTCAAACAGTGAAAAAACAAATTTCTGATGAGAAAACTCACATAATAACATGCAGTGTATGGGGGGGGGGGGGGGGGTGACTGATGCTCTTTCATGCACAGGGCACTAAAATGTCAAGTTACAGCACTGATGACCATCAGGCAATAAGCTCAATAGAAGCCCATATTTTTTGTGCAACCAATTGCCGCTATTAGGATACGCCCCCTTAGCATCCCCATAAAGCCATTCAGAAACACTTACCTGGAACACATTTGGTACAAACCCCTAGACAAGAGACTATAGACACAGGGCCTGATTATAATTTGGAAGTAAAGCAAAAAGAGCAAGTAACTTCGCATTTGAAACAAACCATATTGCAATACAAGGGGAGCAACACATTTATATTTTCTTGGGGCAGGGTAAATACTGGCTGCTTTTGCATGTAGCCCACAAATGTTAGCTGAATTTTTAACACTGCAACTTAGATTTCAGTTTGGGCACACCCCACCCAAAATGTAACTCTCTCTGCACGTCATATAGGGGGTAATTCAGACCTGATCGCTCGCTAGCAGTGTTTTGCAGCGCTGCAATCAGATATTCGCTGCCTATAGGGGAGTGTATTTTAGCTGTGCAAGTGTGCGAACGCATGTGCAACCAAGCGGTACAACTAGACTTTGTGCAGTTTCTGAGTTGCCCAGAACTTACTCAGCCGCTGCGATCACTTCAGCCTGTCCGGGGCCAGAATTGACTTCAGTTGCGATCGGCTGTGCGAATAGATTCTTCGTAAAACCCATCGTACAGCAACGATCCGCTTTGTACCCGTGTGTGATGCGCCTGCGCATTGCGGTGCATAAGTATGCGCAGTTCTGACCTGGTCGCAGTGCTGCAAAAAATGCTAGCGAGCAATCAGGTCTGAATTACCCCAATACTGCAACATGGCTCTTGGCCAGGCGCACAGTTACTTGCTTTTTTTTTTTTTTTTGCTTTTTTTCCAAAACAGAATCAGGATTATAATTCACAATGTTCAAATCCACAAGAAACTGTGTGAATTATAATCCTGATTCTGTTTTGGAAGTAAAGCAAAAAAATAAATAAAAAATACACAAATCTGGAGATTGTAATGGGAGACTTTTTAATACACACTGAGAAAAACTTGAAGCAAATTAAGAACCCCATATTTAACATGCAGAAACGGTTTGCACTCAAAGACAAAGGTGCCTATCTATTTCAGTGGTGTGTGCAGGGGGGGTTTCTGAGGGGTGGTCTTCAGTATGCCGACTGACGGGATCCTGGCGCACAGTATACCGGCGCCGGAATCCCGACAGCCGGCATACCGACACTTATTCTCCCTCGTGGGGGTCCACGACCCCCCTGGAGGGAGAATAAATAAGCGTGCCACGCATAGCTCGCCACCGTGCCCATAGCGTGGCAAGCGCAGCGAGCCCGCAAGGGGCTCATTTGCGCTCGCCACACTGTCGGTAAGCCGGCGGTCGGGCTCCCGGCGCCGGTATGCTGGTCGCCGGGAGCCCGACCGCCGGCATACCATACTGAACCCTTTCTGAGTACCCAGAAACTCCCCCTGATCGACCAAGTTTTGTTTTCTTTGGACCAAGGCAGTTCTTCACACACTGCTACATGCTGATGCTCAGATTGCTCAGATGCTCTCTGTGCTTTGCAAAGCACAACACTCAGCAGCGGCAGCCTGCAGGCACCTGTAAGCTGCAGGAGCTGCGGGCACTCGGCTATGGCGAGAGCTGCGGGATCTCTAGGCAGTGACGGCGGCTTCAGCAGTGATGGAAGAGACTGTCACAGGCAGAAGTGGGAACTGCTGGGCAGCAGGAGAGGCAGTCACTGGCAGCAGCGGGTCCGCGGTAGTGGTGGAAGCAGCCAGGGAGGCAGGCATGTGGAAGGCACATATAGAAACCATTGTAATTCCTACATCGTTCACCTGATTTGGATGTAAATACCCTCAAATTAAAGCGGAAAGTCTGTAGTTAAAGCACATCTTGTTTGTTTCATTTCAAATCCATTGTGGTGGTATATAGAGCCCAAAATGTGAGAATTGTGTCGGTGTCCCAATATTTATGGACCTGACTGTATGTAGGTATATATATATATATATATATATATATATATATATATTACACACATACATATATACATAGATAAATGTTATATATATATATATATATATATACTAGGTAACTCATCGCACCCTACGGGCGCTCTTCACACCGTTGCAAGGGGCTATGCTCCCTTAACCCCTGCACGCCTTGCTTGCATGCAATATTTGTATTATATGGAGTATTACCTGCATTCCTACTTTTGATAGTGGTTAAATATTGCACAGCGAAAGGGCGTCAGATAAAGGGGACGTCGCCCATTGGGACGGGGAGGGGGCGGGGGAGTGGGTGCTGTGGATGGGTGAGGGGGTCCGGATGTGCTGTGGGTGGCGGAGAGGCGGGGGTGCCACGGGTGGGGGAAGGGCAGGTGCGGGGCTGTTTGCGGATGGGGCAGGGGTTCCGGATACGCTGCGGGTGGGGGAGGGGCAGATGCGGGGGTGCGGCGGATGGGGGAGGGGGTTCCGGAGGTGCTGTAGGTGTTGGAGAAGCAGGTGCAGGGGTGCCGCGGGTAGGGTAGTGGGTCCGGAACCACCGCGGGTGGGGAAGGGATGGGGAAGGGGGCGCTGCGGATGGGGCGAATGGGGAAGGGGATCCGGGGGCACTGCAGGTGGGGGAGGGGCGGTGGCGGGGCTGCCGCGAGTGGGGGAGAGTCGCGCGCGGGGGTGCCGCGGATGGGGAAGGGGGTCCGTGGGCACTGCGGGTAGGGGAGAGGCGGCTGTGGGGGTGCAGCGGGTGGCGGAGGGGCGTGTGCGGGGGTGCCGCGTTTGGGGGGAGGGCGAGTGTGAATTAGATGTCCTGTGGAGGCTTCCCTTAGCCCAAGTGACTGGGTACCACCACTGTCCACAGCAGAATGGCACAAAATATGGAGGAAGCTACATAGAAGGTGTGACCCTCCCTGCACCCAGTGCTGCAATGTGTGCCTTGAGCAGCGAGGGGAGGACATCCTCAGCCCCCAGACAGCCTGGCAGTAAGCCACTCTCTCTCTCTGGCAGGAGGGGTGCTGCGTGACTGGTGGGCAGGGCGTGACCTAGCACCAGAGAGGGGGTAGGGCAGGGCCTGTGTGACACCTCCCCCTCCTCTGCTGCTGCTTTGTTTTCTACACACCACACCGCTCCTCCTCCCCCCTCTGCGGACGAAGGAGTGGGGGGCTCTGACGGGGAACTTGCTGCACCAGAAGAAGACGTGGATGGGCTCTGAGAAGGTCATGGGCCACACCGTCCCTTCTGCAGCAGGTGTGCAGGAGCCGGGGCCTCTATGGGCGTACAGGGTTTACAGGCCAGCGAGGGGGACTGCTGCTGTGCATTGCTCTGTGCTGTGTAGCACGCTGAGCAGATGGCGGCAGAGCGCTGTGATTGTACGGCGACTGTCACGCGGCACCGCCGTTGCTGCTGCTATCCCCATCGCGGCCTCCCCCTCGTGCACGGCCGCCGCACCGAGGACGGGAAGAGATGCATGACAGATGGAGACAGCTGACGCACCCTCCCTGTGCCACTGGGTCGCCGTTCCCCCCTCCTTGCACGCCTGGATCCTGCATTGCTCAATTAGTAGTCCTGAGCTACTCTGGCAGCAGGCTGGAGATCCCGGGTATGGGTCCTATCTATTAGGCCAGATCTGTGACTATGACTCCGCCCAGAGCTGTGACTCCACCCAGCGTTATACACACAGGCACAGAGTCACAGATCTATATATATACAATTATATATATATAAATATATATATATACACACACACACATATATATATATATACACACACACACACACACACACACACACACACACACACACACACACATATAAAAAATCATACAAATTCAGCACTCACCTAATATTAACACTTCAAACTGTAATTCATCTGAATTCAGGGAATGTTAGTTCCAAAATATTGCAATAGTTTGATAGTTTGTTAAGCTGACCAGCCCCTTCACGGCCATTCCCATTTGGTCAGTCCCTACACTGACTTACACAAATCTGAGCAATGCTCACAGGCATCTTTTGGATTTTAAATACACAGCATGCTTATATCATGTGTTTAGGCCCTGTCCCACTCTTTTAAAGAGACAGGAACCACACCCAAGAATATCAGATAAAACACCTGGGGAATTTCTTAACATTTAAGTTACATATGGACAATAGGGGTGCAAGAAAGAGTGCAACCACAAAATTTTTATATAAACAATAGGCAAGAACCCACAGCACTCATACATCCGCGGTGCCAGTGGCATTGTGACCACACTATTTAAGTAAAAAATACACACACACACACACACACACACACACACACACACACACACACACACACACACACACACACACACACACACACACACACACACTCTGTATCTGGAAACCCCCCTTTCGAAATCCTGCATTTGCCCCTGTATTTATTAACATTATTTATACTAAAAAAAACTGAACAGGGGTGTTTTCACACACTTTTCACATTATTTTAGTATCACCTGAATGTATTAATGGGCTTTTGGAGCAGTTTTCATGAAAAACTGATCCAAACCCTTAATTCACTTCTTTTAGTAACCCAGATTGCATTCCCCATACTTATAGAGGGAAATGTGATCTGGGCCGCATTTACAGGCTGGCGAAAACACAGGTCTCAACTCTCAACTAGTGATGAGCGGGTTCGGTTCCTCAGAAACCGAACCCCCCCGAACTTCACCCATTTTACACGGGTCCGAGGCATACTCGGATTCTCCCGTATGGCTCGGTTAACCCGAGCGCGCCCAAACGTCATCATCCCGCTTTTGGATTCTCGCGAGATTCGGATTCTATATAAGGAGCCACGCGTCGCCGCCATTTTCACTCGTGCATTGGAAATGTTAGGGAGAGGACTTGGCTGGCGTCCTCTCCGTTTATTAATGTTGCTGCAAATATTTGTGCTTATTGCTTAATTGTGGAGACTGGGGAGCAGCTGTATTATATAGGAGGAGTACAGTGCAGAGTTTTGCTGATCAGTGACCACCAGTTTTATCCGTTCTCTGCCTGAAAAACGCTCCATATCTGTGCTCAGTGTGCTGCATATATCTGTGCTCACACTGCTTTATTGTGGGGACTGGGGACCAGCAGTATTCTATAGGAGGAGTACAGAGCAGAGTTTTGCTGACCAGTGACCACCAGTATTATACGTTGTCTGCCTGAAAAATGCTCCATATCTGTGCTCAGTGTGCTGCATATATCTGTGCTCACACTGCTTTATTGTGGGGACTGGGGACTAGCAGTATTATATAGGAGGAGTACAGTGCAGAGTTTTGCTGACCAGTGACCACCAGTATTATACGTTGTCTGCCTGAAAAACGTTCCATATCTGTGCTCAGTGTGCTGCATATATCTGTGCTCACACTGCTTTATTGTGGGGACTGGGGACCAGCAGTATTATATAGGAGGAGTACAGTGCAGAGTTATGTTGACCATTGACCACCAGTATTATACGTTGTCTGCCTGAAAAACACTCCATATCTGTGCTCAGTGTGCTGCATATATCTGTGCTCACACTGCTTTATTGTGGGGACTGGGGACCAGCAGTATTATATAGGAGGAGTACAGTGCAGAGTTTTGCTGACAGTGACCACCAGTATATATAGCAGTACGGTACGGAAGGCCACTGCTCTACCTACCTCTGTGTTGTCAAGTATACTATCCATCTAGATTCTATACCTGTGGTGCATTTTAGTTTTGCAGTTTGCTGACAGTGACCACCAGTATATATAGCAGTACGGTACGGAAGGCCACTGCTCTAGCTACCTCTGTGTCGTCAAGTATACTATCCATCTAGATTTATACCTGTGGTGCATTTTAGTTTTGCAGTTTGCTGACAGTGACCACCAGTATATATAGCAGTACGGTACGGAAGGCCACTGCTCTACCTACATCTGTGTCGTAAAGTATACTATCCATCTAGATTCTATACCTGTGGTGCATTTTAGTTTTGCAGTTTGCTGACAGTGACCACCAGTATATATAGCAATACGGTACGGAAGGCCACTGCTCTACCTACCTCTGTGTCGTCAAGTATGCTATCCATCTAGATTCTATATGTTAAGGATGTAGGGTTGTCCTAATGTGCGCTTATTGTTAGAAGCCCGTCTCTATTTGCAGATAGGGGAATCCCTCCAAAACCCCTGGTTCTAGATTTGTATGTGTGTTGAGCAATAGATGTGTAGGCGCTAACTCTAGAAAATGAATGTGGGATGGAAACTTCCCTTTAATTATTGTATATCAAGGCGATGTATAGTTCCTCCAAGGTCCTGTCTCAAGCCTATCTTCTACCAGATTCAACTCGAATAGTCCCCGAATTCATATGGAAAGGAAAGGAAAAAAACCATATGGTGTAGTACGTACAGGTAACAAGTGATGTATATACTGTGGTAAGTCTCTTCCCAAAGTGATACCTGAACAGTGGTGTGCGGAACAGAGACACTAGCCCAATTACCAGATATATGAATTCAATCAGGCGTGTAACACTATCCCTTTCAATTGATCCAGATGTTAACTCCGCAGAGCCCGAACCCAGTGCTTCTCAGAATTTCAGACCTCTTCCCCAAATAACTCCATACACAGTGGCACACTGATATTATAAATGGCTAAATTACCAGACTCAGATGTACGTTCAGCATGTGTCAACGTCCTTTGTGATGTTCATGGACGACAATTTCAACCAACAAACCGGCCCAGATAGAGCATCAATTCACATAGATAAAAAATATATGAAAGAAACGCATAGCATATATTATGCTATGCGTTTCTTTCATATATTTTTTATCTATGTGAATTGATGCTCTATCTGGGCCGGTTTGTTGGTTGAAATTGTCGTCCATGAACATCACAAAGGACGTTGACACATGCTGAACGTACATCTGAGTCTGGTAATTGAGCCATTTATAATATCAGTGTGCCACTGTGTATGGAGTTATTTGGGGAAGAGGTCTGAAATTCTGAGAAGCACTGGGTTCGGGCTCTGCGGAGTTAACATCTGGATCAATTGAAAGGGATAGTGTTACACGCCTGATTGAATTAATATATCTGGTAATTGGGCTAGTGTCTCTGTTCCGCACACCACTGTTCAGGTGTCACTTTGGGAAGAGACTTTCCACAGTATATACATCACTTGTTACCTGTACGTACTACACCATATGGTTTTTTTCCTTTCCTTTCCATATGAATTCGGGGACTATTCGAGTTGAATCTGGTAGAAGATAGGCTTGAGACAGGACCTTGGAGGAACTATACATCGCCTTGATATACAATAATTAAAGGGAAGTTTCCATCTCACATTCATTTTCTAGAGTTAGCGCCTACACATCTATTGCTCAACACACATACACATCTAGATTCTATACCTGTGGTGCATTTTAGTTTTGCAGTTTGCTGACAGTGACCACCAGTATATATAGCAGTACGGTACGGAAAGCCACTGCTCTACCTACCTCTGTGTCGTCAAGTATACTATCCATCTAGATCAGGGCTGGCCAAACCGGTCCTCGAGATCTACCAACAGTGCATGTTTTCCAGGCCTCCTGGAGATCTGTAGAATTGTCAGTTAGGAATGAATGCAGCACATCTTAATTAGTAATGACTACACCTGTACACCAGCTAGGTAGTCTGGAAAATGTGAACTGTTGGTAGATCTCGAGGACCGGTTTGGCCAGCCCTGATCTAGATTCTATACCTGTGGTGCATTTTAGTTTTGCAGTTTGCTGACAGTGACCACCAGTATATAGCAGTACGGTACGGAAGGCCACTGCTCTACCTACCTCTGTGTCGTCAAGTATACTATCCATCTAGATTCTATACCTGTGGTGCATTTTAGTTTTGCAGTTTGCTGACAGTGACCACCAGTATATATAGCAGTACGGTACGGAAGGCCACTGCTCTACCTACCTCTGTGCCGTCAAGTATACTATCCATGTAGATTCTATACCTGTGGTGCACTTTAGTTTTGCAGTTTGCTGACAGTGACCACCAGTATATATAGCAGTACGGTACGGAAGGCCACTGCTCTACCTACCTCTGTGTCGTCAAGTATACTATCCATCCATACCTGTGGTGCATTTCAGTTGTGCGCAGTATATATAGTAGTAGGCCATTGCTATTGATACTGGCATATAATTCCACACATTAAAAAATGGAGAACAAAAATGTGGAGGTTAAAATAGGGAAAGATCAAAATCCAATTCCACCTCATGCTGAAGCTGCTGCCACTAGTCATGGCCGAGACGATGAAATGCCATCAACGTCGTCTGCCAAGGCCGATGCCCAATGTCATAGTAGAGAGCATGTAAAATCCAAAAAACAAAAGTTCAGTTAAATGACCCAAAAATCTAAATTAAAAGCGTCTGATGAGAAGCGTAAACTTGCCAATATGCCATTTACGACACGGAGTGGCAAGGAACGGCTGAGGCCTTGGCCTATGTTCATGGCTAGTGGTTCAGATTCACATGAGGATGGAAGCACTCATCCTCTCGCTAGAAAACTGCAGTGCCACTCCTAGATGGGCCAGGTGTTTGTGTCGGCCACTTGGGTCGCTTAGCTTAGTCACACAGCTACCTCATTGCACCTCTTTTTTTCTTGCATCATGTGCTGTTTGGGGACTATTTTTTAAATCTACCATCCTGTCTGACACTGCAGTGCCACTCCTAGATGGGCCAGGTGTTTGTGTCGGCCACTTGTGTCGCTTAGCTTAGTCACACAGCGACCTTGGTGCGTCTCTTTTTTTCTATGCATCATGTGCTGTTTGGGGACTATTTTTTTTGAAGTGCCATCCTATCTGACACTGCAGTGCCACTCCTAGATGGGCCAGGTGTTTGTGTTGGCCATTTGTGTCGCTTAGCTTAGTCACACAGCGACCTTGGTGCGTCTCTTTTTTTCTTTGCATTATGTGCTGTTTTGGGACTATTTTTTTGAAGTGCCAACCTGTCTGACACTGCAGTGCCACTCCTAGATGGGCCAGGTGTTTGTGTCGGCCACTTGTGTCGCTTAGCTTAGTCACACAACGACCTTGGTGCGCCTCTTTTTTTCTTTGCATCATGTGCTGTTTGGGGACTATTTTTTTTAAGTGCCATCCTGTCTGACACTGCAGTGCCACTCCTAGATGGGCCAGGTGTTTGTGTCGGCCACTTGTGTCGCTTAGCTTAGTCACACAACGACCTTGGTGCGCCTCTTTTTTTCTTTGCATCATGTGCTGTTTGGGGACTATTTTTTTTAAGTGCCATCCTGTCTGACACTGCAGTGCCACTCCTAGATGGGCCAGGTGTTTGTGTCGGCCACTTGTGTCGCTTAGCTTAGTCACACAGCGACCTTGGTGCGCCTCTTTTTTTCTTTGCATCATCTGCTGTTTGGGGACAATTTTTTTGAAGTGCCATCCTGTCTGACACTGCAGTGCCACTCCTAGATGGGCCAGGTGTTTGTGACGGCCACTTGTGTCGCTTAGCTTAGTCACACAGCGACCTTGGTGCGCCTCTTTTTTTCTTTGCATCATGTGCTGTTTTGGGACTATTTTTTTGAAGTGCCATCCTGCCTGACACTGCAGTGCCACTCCTAGATGAGCCAGGTGTTTGTGTCGGCCACTTGTGTCGCTTAGCTTAGCCATCCAGCGACCTCGGTGCAAATTTTAGGACTAAAAATAATATTGTGAGGTGTGATGTGTTCAGAATAGACTGGAAATGAGTGGAAATTGTGGTTATTGAGGTTAATAATACTATGGGATCAAAATGACCCCCAAATTCTATGATTTAAGCTGTTTTTGAGGGTTTTTTGTAAAAAAAACACCCGAATCCAAAACACACCCGAATCCGACAAAAAAATTTCAGGGAGGTTTTGGCAAAACGCGTACGAATCCAAAACACGGCCGCGGAACCGAATCCAAAACCAAAACACAAAACCCGAAAAATTTCCGGTGCACATCTCTAGTCTCAACTGCGGTATGCAGCCTCCAGCACTGATATCTCTGCCCCCAACAGAGAACACTGTGCAGGGACGGGGGGACCGGGGCAGTGTGATCAGCTCTATGTTTCTACATAGACCACAGGCTGATCAGTCAAGTGCAGGCTGCCTCCTGTCCCGAACTACTGCTCCCCGCTTCCCAGCTAATGCTCCCCACTGCGATCTCTAGTCACCAGCAGCCCGAATCACCCATCCCGCCACCTCTGCTCTGCCTCCCGCTGCTGCCCTAGCCCTCCTGCACCCAGTTTTTTTAAAGAGTAAATAAAATAAAGATTAAACTCACCGGAGGGGGGTGAGTGGTGGTCTCCTCTCTGGCCAGCCGATCAGCTGATGTGTGTGTGGTCAGCTAGGATGCAGTAAAGTGCCGGCCAGCCCTTTTACTGCATTCCGGATTACTGCATACAGCTGATCGGCCGGCCAGAGAGCAGACCACCCTCACCACCCCTCCAGTGATTTTAATCTTTGTTTTATTTACTCTTTTGATGATTCCTCGTATGACTGGTGGAAAAACGAGATTTATGGTAAGAACTTACCGTTGTTAAATCTCTTTCTGCGGGGTACACTGGGCTCCACAGGGAATGACATTGGGAGTGTAGAGTAGGATCTTGATCCGAGGCACCAACAGGCTCAAAGCTTTGACCATCTTCCCAGAATGCATAGCTCCGCCTCCTCTATAACCCCGCCTTCGTGCACAGAAGCTCAGTTTTTGTTAACCAGTACAATGCAGTAGCAGGCAAAAGAGACGACAACTGTCAGTAGTCACATACACCACATTCTCATGACAGGAGAAAGTGTCAGCGGCTAATCCCATACCAACCCAAAGAAGCTAAGTGCATCAGGGTGGGATCCCTGTGGAGCCCAGTGTACCTCGCAGAAAGATATTTAACAACGGTAAGTTCTTACCATAAATCTCGTTTTCTGCTGCGGGGTACACTGGGCTCCACAGGGAATGACATTAGGGATGTCCTAAAGCAGTTACTTATGGGAGGGGACGCACTGTAGCGGACACAAGAACCCAGCATCCAAAGGAAGCACCCTGGGAGGCGGAAGTATCGAAGGCATAGAACCTTATGAACGTGTTCACTGAGGACCACGTAGCCACCTTGCACAATTGCTCAAGTGTCGCACCGCGGCGGGCCGCCCAAGAGGGTCCAACAGATAGAGTAGAATGGGCCTTTATAGTAGCAGGAGCTGGATGACCAGCCTGTACAAAAGCTTGTGCAATCACCATTCTAATCCATCTGGCCAAGGTCTGCTTGTGAGCAGGCCAGCCACGTTTGTGAAAACCAAATAGTACAAAGAGAGAATCAGACTTCCTGATAGGAGCTGTCCTCTTCACATAGATACGGAGGGCCCGTACCACATCCAAAGACCGCTCTTTGGAAGACAATTCAGGAGAGGCAAAGGCCGTAACCACAATCTCCTGATTAAGGTGGAAAGAAGACACCACCTAAGGTAGGTACCTGGGACGTGTTCTAAGAACCGCCCGGTCACAGTGAAAAATCAGATATGGTGACTTACAGGACAAAGCACCCAAATCCGACACAAGTCTGGCAGAGGCAATAGCCAGCAGAAACAACACCTTAAGAGAAAGCCACTTAAGGTCTGCCGATTCAAGAGGCTCAAACGGAGACCCTTGCAACGCCTCCAGATCCACCGACAAGTCCCAAGGAGCCACAGGCGGGACGTAAGGAGGTTGAATCCGCAACACACCCTGAGTAAATGTATGAACATCAAGTAAAGTTGCCATTTTTCTCTGGAACCAAACCGACAAGGCAGAAATATGAACCTTGATGGAGGCCAGACGAAGGCCCAAGTCCAGGCCCTGTTGTAGAAAGGCCAAAAGTTTGGCCGTACTTAACTTGTATGCGTCATGATTGTTAGATGCGCACCAAGCAAAGTAAGAATTCCAGACCCTATGATAAATCCGAGAAGAAGTCGGTTTCCGGGCCTTCAACATGGTTTGAATGACCGCCTCAGAAAATCCTTTGGCCCTTAAGACGGAAGCTTCAAGAGCCACGCCATCAAAGCCAATCGGGCTGAATCCTGACATACACAGGGGCCCTGAATGAGGAGATCTGGGCAACGCGGAAGTAGAAGGGGACGCTCTATCGAGAGACCCTGATGGTCTGAGAACCAATTCCATCTGGGCAACGCTGGAGCGATCAGAAGTAGGATTCCTACTTCTTGCTTGAACTTTCTTATTACTCTGGGCAGGAGTGACACCGGAGGGAACACGTATGGCAGCCAAAAGTTCCATGGAATTGCCAGTGCGTCCACGAACGCTGCTTGAGGATCCCTTGTCCTTGCTCTAAAGACCAGAACCTTGCAATTGTGTCAAGATGCCATCAGGTCCACATCTGGAAGGCCCCACTTGTCCACGAGGAGTTGAAACACTTCTGGATTTAGGCTCCACTCTCCGGCGTGTACATCCTGACAACTGAGAAAGTCCGCTTTCCAGTTTAGGACCCCCGGAATGAACACTGCCGATATGGCTGGCAGATGGCGTTCCAACCACTGAAGAATCCGTGATACTTCCCTCAATGCCATGCGGCGTTGAGTGCCGCCTTGATGATTGATGTACGCCAACGTGGTGGCGTTGTCTGACTGTACTTGAACAGGCCTGTTCTGTATTAAAAGCTGGGCCAAGTTCAATGAGTTGAACACCGCTTGCAATTCCAGAATGTTTATCGGGAGGAGAGACCAACACCACGCCCCAACCACTCAAACTGGCATCCGTCGTCAGAAGGACCCAGTTGGAGATCCAGAAGGGACGACCTCTGCTCAATCGTTGGTCCTGAAGCCACAAGCTCAGTGACAGACGGACCTCCGGAGACAAGGAGATCATTTGAGACCTGATCCGGTGAGGCAGGCTGTCCTACTTGGCAAGAATCAGCTTCTGCAGAGGGCGGGAATGGAATTGAGCATACTCCACCATGTCGAAAGCCGACACCATGAGACCTAGCACTTGCATTGTCAAATGTATCAACACTTGCGGACGAGATATGAAGCATCAAATCCTGTCCTGAAGCTTCAGGATTTTCTCCTGAGACAAGAACAACCGCTGGTTGTGACTGTCCAACAACGCCCCCAGGTGCACCATGCTCTGAGCAGGGACCTGGGAAGATTTCTTCCAGTTGACGAGCCACCCGTGGGCTTGCAGAAACTGGATAGTCAGATCCAGATGGCGTAGGAGAATTTCTGAGGAATTTACCAGGATCAACAAGTCGTCCAGGTACGGTAGGATCCTGACCCCTTGACAGCGGAGCACAGCCATCATTACCGCCATGACCTTGGTGAAGACTCACGGAGCCGAGGTCAAACCAAAAGGTAACGCCTGAAATTGGTAATGGAGGTTGCCAACCGCAAACCTCAGGTACTGCTGATGCGACACTGCAATGGGAATATGCAGGTAAGCATCCTGTATGTCCAGGGAGACCATATAATCCCCAGGTTCCAAGGCCAGAACAATAGAGCGAAGAGTTTCCATACGAAACTTGGAGACCCTCACAAATTTGTTCAAGGACTTGAGGTTGAGAATGGGCCGGGATGACCCATTCGGTTTCGGGACTAGGAACAGCGGTGAATAGTACCCCTTGCCTCTCTGAGCCAGAGGCACCTGTACTACCACTCCTGTGTCCAGGAGGGACTGTACCACTGAATGAAGAGTTTTTGCCTTCACCTTATCCGAAGGGACGTCTGTCAGGCAAAATCGATGAGGGGGACGATTCTTGAAGGATACGGCGTAACCTCGAATGACGACTTCCCGTACCCAGGCATGGGAAGTGGTCCTAAACCATTCCTGGGTATACCCTAGAAGTCGGCCCCCCACCCAGAGGGAGGCCCGCCCCGTCATGCGGTAGGCTTGTCAGTTTTGGAAGCAGGCTGACGGGCAGCCCAGGCCCGTTTGGGTTTGGGCTTATTGGGTTTGGAAGTACGAACCTGTATCGGGTACGCCTGACCTTTTGCTTTCCCTGAAGGACGAAAGGAGCGAAATGGAGTACTCTTAGCCTTCGGCACCAAAGGAGCAGTACTAGGTAGACATGCTGTTTTAGCAAAAGCTAAGTCAGCCACTATCTTGTTGAGGTCTTCTCCGAAAAGAATGTCTCCCTTAAAAGAGAGTACCTCCAGGGTTTTCTTAGAGTCCAGATCCACAGACCAGGACCATAACCAGAGAATCCGGCGAGCCAAAATGGACGTAGTAGAAGCCTTGGCCGCCAGAATACCGGCATCAGAAGCTGCCTCCTTAATGTAATGAGAAGCTGTGACAATATAAGACAGACATTCTCTAGCATGATCAGAAGCATTGGAAGGCAACTCCGCCTCCAGCTCCTGAGCCCACGCTTCAACAGCCTCTGCAGCCCATGTCGCTGCAATGGTGGGCCTTTGCGCAGCAACAGTTAGGATGTAAATTGCCTTTAAACAACCCTCCACATGCTTATCCGTCCGTTCTTTCAGAGAAGTGACGGTAGTTACCTGCAGAGCTGAGGATACCACCAGCCGCGCCACCTGCGAATCCACTGGCGGGGGTGTTTACCAATTTTTACTTAGCTCCGCTGCGAGGGGGTAGCGAGTCAGCATCTTCTTGTGAGGCGTGAGTTTCTTTCCTGGATTTTCCTAGGACTCCTGACGTATGTCAGCTAAATGGTCAAAATGAGGTAAAACTTGTTTCACCACCTGTCCGGTTTCTCCGGGTCATCAGTAATTTGAAGAATGGTCCTGATAGCCTCCAACAAGTCAGGAACATCCACCTGTGAAACAGATTCCCCATCAGAAGCGTTGGTATCAGAATCTGTGGGGTCAGTATAAACGCCATCCTCATCAGACGATGACTCCTTGGTCTTAGGCGGGTGAGGGTTAGACTTCTGAGTAGTCAGTGATTGGTTCAATTGCTGTAACTGAGCAGACAGTTGACCTGCCCATAGTGGGTTAACCGCGAGGACCATAAGCGGTTGTACCAGTACAGGAGGTCCCATAGGGGGCGTTAGTCTAGTTACCCGCGTATTCAATAGCGTGGAGAAGGTAGCCCAAGGTGGGTCATTTTGAACCCCCGTTGCTACAGTCTCACTTGGAGGTAAGGATCCGCCAGAACCTGAACCCTCAGCTGCTATGTTTTCCTCAAATGTGTCTGCAGCGTCACCACCACGCAATGTGGGATCAGCTCCAGCACCATTGCCCTTTGTAGCTGACATATCCGAAAGTTCAATGCAAGGCAACACAGTACAATATCAGCAGCACAATACCTGACAAGAACCCCCTGTGTAGTGTATCATCACAAACAAGGGAATTCAAGAGGTATATCATGACTAAAAATCACAGAGAAAAATACACACTGAGCAGAGGCGGAACTACTGTCAGTCCAACCAGTGCGTTGCACTGGGGCCCGCCTCTGTCCAGGGGCCCAAAGCATGTAATGAGTCAAACTGACTCATTACATGCCGCTGTGCTCTGCGGGCAACCGCTGCCCGCAGCGCACAGCCGCCCGGAGAGAGGAGAGGAGCAGCGGTACGGGTGAGAAGGAGGAGGAGGGAGCCGAAGGAGGGAGCCGCAGCAGCGCTTTACTACTGGTGGAGGCGCTGCTGCTGCTGCCTCTCTGCTTCACTATAGGCTGTCTTCCGAGAACAGCCTATAGGGAAGCAGAGGGGCAGCAGCAGCAGCGCCTCCACCAATGACACAGCGCTGCTGCGGCTCCCTCCTCCACCTCCCTCCTCCTCCTTCTCTCCAGCCCGGGAATCGTCTGATGCTGCACCGAGGAGCCTGAGCCAGCGGAGACGCCGGAGAGGGTAAGTATAATTCTTTCTTTCTGTCTCTTTCTTTCTGTCTCTTTCTTTCTTTCTTTCTTTCTTTCTTTCTTTCTTTCTTTCTTTCTTTCTTTCTTTCTTTCTTTCTTTCTTGGGACTGCCTGCCGCTATGTGTAAAAATGGGGGACTGCCTGCCGCAATGTGTAAAAACGGGGGACTGCCTGCCGCTATGTGTAAAAATGGGGGACTGCCTGCCGCAATGTGTAAAAACGGGGGACTGCCTGCCGCTATGTGTAAAAAGGGGGAATCTGCCTGCCGCAATGTGTAAAAAGGGGGAATCTGCCTGCCGCTATGTGTAAAAATGGGGGACTGCCTGCCGCAATGTGTAAAAACGGGGGACTGCCTGCCGCTATGTGTAAAAATGGGGGACTGCCTGCCGCAATGTGTAAAAACGGGGGACTGCCTGCCGCAATGTGTAAAAAGGGGGAATCTGCCTGCCGCAATGTGTAAAAAGGGGGGACTGCCTGCCGCTATGTGTAAAAATGGGGAATCTGCCTGCCGCTATGTGTAAAAAGGGGGAATCTGCCTGCCGTAATGTGTAAAAAGGGGGACGCTGTCTGCCGTAATGTGTAACAAGGGCACGCTGTCTGCCGTAATGTGTAAAAAGGGGACGCTGTCTGCCGTTATGTGTAAAAAGTGCACGCTGTCTGCCGTAATGTGTAAAAAGGGGGACGCTGTCTGCCGTTATGTGTAAAAAGTGTACGCTGTCTGCCGCTATGTTTAACAAGGGCACGCTGTCTGCCGTTATGTGTAAAAAGTGTACGCTGTCTGCCGCTATGTGTAACAAGGGCACGCTGTCTGCCGTTATGTGTAAAAAGGGGACGCTGTCTGCCGTTATGTGTAAAAAGTGCACGCTGTCTACCGTAATGTGTAAAAAGGGGGACGCTGTCTGCCGTAATGTGTAAAAAGTGCACGCTGTCTGCCGTAATGTGTAAAAAAGGGGACGCTGTCTGCCATAATGTGTAAAAAGGGGGACGCTGTCTGCCGTAATGTGTAAAAAGGGGGACGCTGTCTGCCGTAATGTGTAAAAAGGGGACACTGTCTGCCGTAATGTGTAAAAAGAGGAATCTGTCCACTGTAAGGTGTAAAAGGGTCTCTACCTGGTGTAGTGATGCTACTGTGTGGCGTAATTTGAATAATGGAGACTACTGTGCACCGTTTTATGAATTGGTATTATTTTGTGGCCACACCCCTTCCCCACGAAGCCACGCCGCTATGTATTTTTGCGCGCGCCTACGGCACGCACTGCCCCTGTTTTGCATGCAGGGGTGGGGCTCCGATGCCGTTTCTTGCCCACAGTGCTAAAATGTCTAGTTACAGCACTGTTGCTAGGTATCCATTTCTCTGGCCCTGAGAAGGTCCCCCTCACCAGATCCTCTCCAGGGGTGAGGGGGTGGACTTGGATGGGATGTGGGGGGGGGGGGGGGCAAAGCATTTTGTCGCACCTGGGCCCACCGCTCGCTAGTTCCGCCACTGACATTGAGTATATTCTGTGAACTACCTATATTAAATGATAAACCTGACGCACTTAGCCCCCTCAGGTTAGAGAATATAGGGATAGCAATCTGAGTGAGATACATGAAATGGAGGTCATACAGCAGCTATATGCACACACACATAATCACATTACACAATGCAGAAATTATGACATGCAATAAAACTGCACTGGACTAGCATAACAGATTAGTACTATGTATAGCTATACACTCAATAGATATAACAATGCACAGTAAAGACTCGATGTATATCACAGGGTACTTGTACTATATAACCCTGACGAAATGCACTCTTTCTTAACTAACACTGTCAGCAGACATGTAGAAAACTTAAGTGTCCTGTAAAATGAACAGCGCTGACATGCAGGCGACTTTACAGAGGAGTATTTGCCCAAACAGTCCCAGGATCAGCTCAGCTTGTCCTAATGGTGCCCAAACGCTGACAGGGAGTGAGGGAGAGAGAGAGATATGCAGCTCCAGGGTGGGAACATTTACTCTAAATAGTGCCCTGGGGCTGGGGGAGGGGCTACAGGTCAAAGCCTTATTCCCCTGCTGGACTTCACCACCGGGTACTGTGGGAGTATATAAACGGTTTATGAGAGAAAACCGACCTGTGCCCTTGCCCTGGTGGTCTAGTGGGGTCCCTGTACTACCACAGTGTCCATGCCAGCATGTGCGGCCCGCCTCCCATCAGCCACGCAGGATCGCGAAATTACAGCGGGTCCCACCGGGGGGACCAACTTACCTCCTCTCTGAGTGCGGCCATACGATCCAGGAGAACAGCGGTCGTGTGTGTGACTAGCTGGAATAAAACCGGAACCTCCGCTGTAAGTACCCGGCAACAGTGGCGGATCCAGGGGGGGCACTCGGGCCCGTGCCCCCCCTGTCATTTGTGGCCCCATCCGTCCGTCCCCCCCGCTTGTGTCACTGAGACACGCTGCCGCTCAGTCCAGCGGCAGCGTGTCTCAGCTGTCAGGAGGAGAGCGCGGCTATCTGGCAGCGTGTTGGGGACTTCAAACCAGCCGCCGGTTCGTGAGCCAATCAGAGCTCGCGGACCGGCAGCCAATCAGGAGCCGCCGGTCCGCGAGCTCTGATTGGCTCACGAACTGACGGCTAGTTTGAAGTCCTACACGCCGCCAGACATAGCCGCGCTCTCCTCCTGATACCCTCAGAGCCGGCAGAGAAGCAGCAGCAGCGGTAAGCAGCTGCAGAACTGCTGTGGGGGCATTTGTATAGTATACCTGCTGTGGGGGCATTTGTATACCTGGCACTGTGAGGGCAATTGTATACCTGGCACTGTGGGGGCAATTGTTTACCTGGCACTATGAGGGCAATTGTTTACCTGGCACTGTGGGGGCATTTGTATACCTGACACTGTGGGGGCATTTTTGGATCTGGCACTGTAGGGGCATTTTTGGATCTGGCACTGTGGGGGCATTTTTGGATCTGGCACTGTGGGGGCATTTGTGGATCTGGCACTGTGGGTGCAATTGTGTATTTGGCACTGCACTATTGGGGGCATATGCCTGTGTATCACGTCTCATTTTAATTGGCCACACTCACTGAATGACTGCGGGCATTACTACAGGCAACATTACTACTGGGGGCAATACGGGCATTGCATAAGGGGCACCACTACTATGGGGTCTATATAAGGGGCACTACCAGTACAGTGGACATTGCATAATGAGCACTACAACTGTGGGCATTGTATAAGAAGCGCCACCTCACATGCACCGAAGCCGCACGCAAATGTACTTCTCTTTCCATGGTGCCCCCCCTATCATTTTCTTCTGGATCCGCCCCTTCCCGGCAACCAGGGCGCGGGAGTATACAGCGCCGCTGGAGGAGATGATGGAGCTGCAGCAGGAGATGTCTGACTGACATCTAACAGATGTCAGTCAGACTGCTGCAGCCCTTGAAGTCTTCATTTTTCTTTTAAAAGCTTCTTCTCAGGGCTGCTGGAGCAGCCTCCCTGATGCATGCCTGCTTACTGCATGGCACCAACTAGAAAACAGAGCTCCTGTGCACGGAGGTCAGGGTTATAGAGGAGGCGGCGCTATGCATTCTGGGAAGAAGGTCAAAGCTTTGAGCCTGTTGTTGCCTCGGATCAAGATCCTACTCTACACCCCCAATGTCATTCCCTGTGGAGCCCAGTGTACCCCGCAGTGGCAGGGTTAGAGAAAACATTTTAGTTTTTTAATAGCTGATATGGCAACTGGAGGCCAAACAGTAGGCGTGTGGACCAACAGTGACAGGATGGTACGAAATTCCAATCACACGGGCGTTTGCAAGGTGATTGACAGGAAGAGGATGTTTGTGGGTGGTAACTGATCGTTTTCTGGCAGTATCAGAAAAAACGCAGGTGTTCCCAAGCGTTTTCAGGGAGGGTGTGTGATGTCAGCTCTGGCCCCGATCAGCCCGATTCCTTCGCACTGGAGGAGTAAGTATTGACCTACTCACAGACAGCACACACTGCAAAGAATGGGAAAAACATTCGATGGTGAGTGTGGTGCGAACGGTTTTGCAGCTGTCCGCTGACTGAGGGGAATTTTCGCACATTGTACACATGCAATCGCACACTTGCACGGGGTGAATTTTCAGGACAGTGTAATTTGCAGCACAGCGATCAGGTCTGAATTACCCATTGCCCTGTAACTTTACATGGGAGACGGGCACCAAAAAACAATTGAAACCATCCTTCCCATCTTATGTATTGGATGTAGGACAATGCATAGCACAGCGCAAATAACAAAAGATGTCATGGTAATTTACCCATTTTGGCCTGTGACAAAAGCAGCAGAAGCGCAGCGAGTCTGCTACCAATGTATTAGGACTTTTGTTTTCTATGTATGGAACTGTGCAGCATTGGGTATTTGTAGAAGGGGGAACATGAAGAGTAACAGGGAAACAACATAATAAGATGTATCTGCCACTCAGCAGATGATACAATGAGCAGAGTAGCCTTGCTGCAAAATACAAAGTACATGAATTTGCACTTCTTACAGACACTGCTTTGCAAACTAGTAATGATAACGTACTGCCACCATGCTATGTATTTTATCAGGTACCTACTGTAGGTCATCTCAACTGATACATAAAAGGAACACAAGCCCATACCTTTTATTTACTTTTATCTAGACATCCATACAGTATAGCACCACGGTGTAGTTACAGTGTTCTGAGCTTACACTACATGCTGCATATCTGCCTTGCATGACCTTCCACTTAAGGGTACAAACCGCAGGGTGTACATAGTTAGGTTTATACATACCTTTTTGATATCTGGCTGCTGAGGGTCTGAGAATACAACACTGCACAGCATTCAGCAGACTAAAGTCAAAGGGGGAATATAATCTCTAGGATAAGAAACACTAGCTGGTGCAACCACCAAAGACAAACATGCACGGGTCATGCTCAGCGTAGCCATCAAAAATAAATACACAGTAACAATTAAATGTGATAAGCATAAAAAGGTAAACAGCTAATTCACTAATCTACAGTCATTAAAATATAATCCAGTTACAGTACTCTGGCCCAAACTATACCAGAACCTGTGACGCAAACAAGAGCAGGCAGGGAGGCAGACACATGTGTCCTCATACATCCAGCCTATATATACCACGCAGCGCAAGATGCCTGGTGCGAGTGAGCCGCTGCCAGATCCCGTGCAACTCTGCTGACGTCAGGCACCTCCAAACATACTTCCCAGTTGCAAGGCAATGCGGCCTGGGTACACCAGAAGACCGTGCCGATTCATTTGATATATGAGACTTGTATATCTGTGTGTTACGGAGTCTGTATACACAAAGCACAACAAGACTTGGCATGGAAGGACTTAGAACTTTGTATACAGGTTCAGAGACTCAGACGCACACAGATATACAAATGAATCAGCACAGTGTCCTGGTGTGTCCTAGTTGCATTGCACCACGAGTAAGACGACCCTTGGCAAATGAAACACAAAAAAGATGGCCAACGCCAGCTGAGTCTCATGGGACCAGGCATGCAAAGAGGGGCTATTTGGCAAGATGGCGGCAATGATATATGCGGACACATTTGTTGGTCACGGTACAAAAGGGACCATACAGTATGAAAGTACCTACATAGGAGGTTCATTTTATTTTTGGTACTTTTTTAATGCAGTTTATGTTTTTTGAGAATCAACGTATAATAAAAGTTGACAAACCATCATTTGTACAAATATATCAAAGTCAGTATAACATGGAGGTTGCCATAAGATATCAAAGGTAGGTGAAAACATTGGACCAATTTTCACAAATAAGTGTGTTTTGTTTCAATGTAACTCATTTCCCACCTTCACTTTCACTACTTTACCTCTCACTACTTTATTTCTCCTTTTTAGCTCACTAATTTACCCCTGCTGTTTTCAGCAGCCTCTCTCACTTACCTATTTACACTTTTTCCCTATATATTTTTTCACTTTAGTGTTGTCCTGCGGTCACTCAGCTGCTCAATTTTGGGGTGTCCAGCGCCCTAGATTTGTACCCCCCAAAATGTTAGGGACTTGCCTGACTGATGAGGTCACCTGGACGCGGTGGGCAAGCCGATACTTATGGCCATAACTATGCGAAGAACCTTGCTCAAAATGCTAAATTTTATTGCAATGATTATTATGAATAAATTGGTAGTGTTTGAATTGTGCACCTGCAACCTTGTCTTTGTATGCAGTTCTACTGAAAGGTCTCCGCAGGGTCGCACCTCTCATTACCGGTATGCACCTCAGGACCCCTCCCCTGTATTCTAAAATGGAACACAATGCTTTTTTACAAACAGGAAGGGATTTATTGATCAGAGGGCCTGATTCAGGTTTGTAAGCAAAGCAAAAAAGCACAAAACTGGCCAATACCATGCTGCACTGCAGGTGGGGTAGAGGTAACATGCGCAGATAGAGATTTAGATTTGGATCTGGTGTATTCAAACTGAAATCTAAGGGTGCGTACACACTATGCAATATCGCATACGATCCTGCTGCTATCTGCTGTTTTGTTGCGATATTGTATAGTGTGTACGCCCAATACAGGATACAATGCGCGGTCTTGCGGGTCCTTTCCTGCATCGCATGTCTGATTTGCATGCAGGTCCGATGTGTGATATTGCAGCATGGCCTGCTCCTTCCCCCCTTCGCACCTGATATCGGCAAGTGTGTGTATGCCCTTGCCGATGTTGGGGCCCCATCGCAGATAATGTAGCATCGTATGCACATTGTTCTGTTGTGTACACAGCCTTAATTGCAGTGTAAAAATAAGGCAAATAGTGTTTACCCTGCACAGAAACAATATAACCCACACAAATCTAAATCTCCCTGCACATGTTACTTCTGCCCCACAGTTTTGCCCAGTCGTGCGCTCCACTGACTGCCTACAAACCCAAGTCAGGAACGGGGTCTGCATTAATTAACAGTCAACTGCATGTCACCTTTCTGTGTGTATAGTGCCTGCAGTGTTCAGTAGGTTCCATGTGATGCTAGTAGTAATAGTATTCTGCCCAACAGGAAAGTAGCACTGTCCAAAAAGATTTAGAGAGATTCAGACTTTTAGAAAATAGGATTTTAATACCTACCGGTAAATCCTTTTCTCTTAGTCTGTAGAGGATGCTGGGGACACTTTAAGAACCATGGGGAATAGACGGGATCCGCAGGAGACATGGGCACTTTAAGACTTTGAATGGGCGTGAACTGGCTCCTCCCTCTATGCCCCTCCTCCAGACTCCAGTTATAAGAACTGTGCCCAGGGAGACGGACATTTTGAGGAAAGGATTTATTGTTAAACTAAGGTGGGATACATGCAACAGGCTGACTACAACAGAAACACAACCTGTGTGTAACATAACCAAAACTTAGTAAGTAAGAACTGCAGATAGAGTCCGCACTGGGACGGGCGCCCAGCATCCTCTACGAACTAAGAGAAAAGGATTTACCGGTAGGTATTAAAATTCTATTTTCTCATACGTCCTAGAGGATGCTGGGGACACTTCAAGAACCATGGGGTTTATACCAAAGCTCTAGAATGGGCGGGAGAGTGCGGATGACTCTGCAGCACCGATTGACCAAACATGAGGTCCTCCTCAGCCAGGGTATCAAACTTGTAAAATTTAGCAAAAGTGTTTGAACCCGACCACGTAGCTGCTCGGCAGAGTTGTAATGCCGAGACCCCCGGGCAGCCGCCCAGGATGAGCCCACCTTTCTGGTAGAATGGGCCTTCACTGATTTCGGTAACGGCAATCCAGCCGTAGAATGAGCATGCTGAATCGTATTACAGATCCAGCGCGTAATAGTCTGCTTAGAAGCAGGATTTCCAATATTGTTGGAAGCATACAGGACAAACAAAGCTTCAGTTTTCCTAAGTGGAGTCGTTCTGGTGACATAAATCTTTAAAGCCCTGACCACATCGAGAGATTTTGATTTAGTAAAAACGTCAGTAGCCACTGGCACCACAATAGGCTGGTTAATGTGGAACAATGAAACCACCTTCAGCAGAAATTGTTGACGAGTTCTCAACTCTGCTCTATCTTCATGGAAGATTAAATACAGACTCTTGTGAGACAAACCCGCCAACTCAGACATCCGTCGTGCGGATGCTAAGGCCAATATCATGACCACTTTCCAAGTGAGAAATTTCAACTCTACCTTCTGTAAAGGTTCAAACCAATGAGATTGAAGGAACTGCAACACCACATTAAGATCCCATGGTGCCACTGGGGGCACAAAGGGAGGTTGGATTTGCAAAACGCCCTTCACAAAAGTCTGAACTTCTGGAAGGGAGGCCAATTCTTTTTGAAAAAAAATTGATAAGGCCGAAATTTGTACTTTTATGGAGCCTAACTTTAGGCCCGCATCCACACCTGCTTGCAGAAAATGGAGAAAACGCCCCAGCTGAAATTCTTCCGTAGGAGCCCTCTTGGATTCACACTAAGACACATATTTTCTCCAAATACGGTCATAATGTTACAGCTTTCCTAGCCTGAAGAAGTGTGGGAATGACTTCACTGGGAATACCCTTTCGGGATAAGATCCGGCGTTCAACCGCCAAGCCATCAAACGTAGCCGCGGTAAGTCGTGATATACGCACGGCCCCTGCTGTAACAGATCCTCTCGTAGAGAAAGAGGCCAGGGATCTCCTATGAGTAATTCCAGAAGATCTGGATACCAAGCCCTCCTCGGCCAGTCCGGAACAATGAGGATCACCTGAACCCTTGTTCTTCTTATGATCTTTAGCACCCTTGGTATGAGTGGAAGCGGAGGGAACACATACACCGACTGAAACACCCATGGCATTACTAGCGCGTCCACAGCTATTGCTTGAGGGTCCCTCGACCTGGAACAATATCTCTGAAGTTTCTTGTTGAGGCGAGACGCCATCATGTCTATTTGAGGAATTCCCCAAAGACTTGTCACTTCTGCGAATACCTCTTGATGAAGACCCCACTCTCCTGGATGGAGATCGTGTCTGCTGAGGAAGTCTGCTTCCCAGTTGTCCACTCCTGGAATGAAGATTGCTGACAGAGCGCTTGTATGTCTTTCCGCCCAGCGGAGAACTTTTGTGGCCTCTGTCATTGCCGCTCTGCTCTTTGTTCCGCCCTGGCGGTTTATGTGCGCTACTGCTGTTATATTGTCCGACTGGATTAGTATGGGCAGGTTTTGAAGGAGACGTTCCGCTTGAAGAAGACCGTTGTAAATGGCTCTTAACTCTAGCATGTTTATGTGTAGACAAACTTCCTGGCTTGTCCATCTTCCCTGGAAGTTTTCTCCCTGTGTGACTGCTCCCCAGCCCCGGAGACTCGCATCCGTGGTTACTAGGATCCAGTCCTGGATCCCGAACCTGCGTCCCTCTAGGAGGTGAGAGCTGTGCAGCCACCACAGAAGTGAGATTCTGGTCCTGGAGGACAGGAATATTTTCCGGTGCATGTGTAGATGGGATCCGGACCACTTGTCCAACAGGTCCCACTGAAACACTCTGACATGGAACCTGCAAAATTGAATGGACTCGTAGGCCGCCACCATCTTTCCCAGCAAACGAGTGCATTGATGGATCGACACTCTCGCCGGTTTCAGAATCTGTTTGACCAAACACTGGATTTCCAGAGCTTTTCCTTCTGGAAGAAACACTCTCTGTAATTCTGTGTCCAGAATCATTCCCAAGAACGACAGCCGTTTTGTCGGATTCATCTGTGACTTTGGCAAGTTTAGGATCCAACCATATTGTTGTAGAACTGTCAGGGATAGCGTAATGTCCTGGACCAGTTTGTCCTTGGATCTCGCCTTTATCAGGAGATCGTCCAAGTAAGGGATAATTGTGACTCCTTGCCTGCGAAGGAGAATCCTCATTTCCGCCATTACCTTGGTAAAAATCCTTGGAGCCGTGGACAGACCAAACGGCAACGTCTGAAATTGGTAATGACAATTCTGAATAGCAAACCTTAGGTAAGCCTGATGTGGAGGATATATGGGGATGTGTAAGTAGGCATCCTTTATGTCGATCGACACCATGAAATCCCCTTCCTCCAAACTGGAGATCACTGCTCGGAGAGATTCCATCTTGAATTTGAATTTTCTTAGGTAAAGATTGAGGGACTTTAGGTTCCATCCGGCTTCGGGACCAAAAACAGGCTGGAATAAAAGCCTTCTCCCTGTTGAGATGGAGAGAAGGCTGATAATGACCTGATTTAGGCTTAACTTTTGTATAGCATCGCATAGAACCTGCCTGTCCGGAAGAGAAGCTGGTAAGGCCGATTTGAAAAATCGGTGAGGGGGAATGTCTTGAAACTCCAGTTTGTACCCCTGGGACACTATTTCTAAAACCCATGGGTCCAGGGCCGAATGAGCCCAGAATTGACTGAAGAGCTTGAGACGTGCCCCCACCGGTCCGGACTCCCTTAGTGGAGCCCCAGCGTCATGCGGTGGATTTGGCAGAAGCCGGGGAGGACTTCGGCTCCTGGGAAGCTGCGACGGCTGGAGATCTTTTACCTTTTCCTCTTCCCCTATTAGCGAGGAAGGAATAACCTCTGCCTTTTTTGTATTTATTTGGCCGAAAGGACTGCATCTGAAAATGGCCTTTCTTTTGTTGTGGAGGAACATAAGGCAAAAAAGACGACTTACCCGCGGTAGCCGTAGATACCAATTCAGTGAGACCGTCCCCAAACAAGACACCACCTTTATACGGTAGAGACTCCATAGCTTTCTTAGAGTCAGCATCAGCATTCCATTGATGAATCCACAATGCCCTCCTAGCTGAAATTGCCATGGCATTGGCTTTTGCTCCCAAAATGCCAATATCCCTCGCCGCCTCCTTTAGGTAGGCCACAGCGTCCCTGATATAACCCAGAGTTAACAGGATGCTATCTCTATCTAGGGTATCTATATCAGATGACAAGTTAACTGCCCATTTTTAAATAGCAGTACTCACCCACGCCGATGCAATAGTTGGCCTGAGCAGCGTACCTGTGGCTACGTAAATGGATTTTAACGTAGTCTCCTGTCTACGATCCGCAGGATCCTGAAGGGCTGCCGTGTCAGGAGACGGTAAAGCCACATTTTTAGATAACCGTGATAGGGCCTTGTCCACAATCGGGGATGATTCCCACTTATCTCTATCCCCAGAGGGGAACGGATACGCCACCTGAATCCTTTTGGGAATCAGAAACCTTTTGTCAGGATTTTCTCACATTTTTTCAAAAAAGGTATTCAGTTCATGAGAGGGCAGAAATGTTACCTCAGGTTTCTTTCCCTTAAACATACAGACCCTAGTATCAGGAACAGCAGGGTCTTCAGTGATATGTAACACGATTGCCACAATCATGTACTGAATGTTCTTTGCCAATTTTGGGTCTAATCTGGCATCACTATAGTCGACACTGGAGTCAGTGTCCGTGTCGGTATCTGTGTCTGCCAACTGATCAAATGAACGTTTATGTGACCCCGAAGGGGTCTGGACCTGTGATAACACATCTTCCACAGATTTCTTCCATGCCTGGTTCTGAGATTCAGATTCTTATTCAATTGAATTCAGATCCAATCTCTTATTAATAAGAGCCATATTTACCCAATCAGGAGTCGGCGGTGCCGACACAGTCACTCCCACAGCTGTTTCTGTCCCTAACACAGTCTCCTCCTGGGAAGAACACTCAGCCTCAGACATGCCGACACACGTGTACCGACACCCACAGACACACTGGGCAGATAGGGGACAGACCCACAGTAAAGCCTGTCAGAGAAAACACAGAGGGAGTTTGCCAGCTCACAACCCAGTGCTCAAACCCAGTACTGAAACCTTAATATAAAGCCCAGACCTGTTTCTAGCGCTTTTATAACTTATATAAGCCAAATTAACTGTGCCCCCCCCCCCCCCCCCCCGTTTTGCCCCCTTTACTTGGTACAGCAGTGTGGAGGCAAGGACCAGCGTCTCTACAGCTTTCTTGTGAAGAGAAAATGGCACTGAGAGCTGTGAGGGCTAAGCCCCGCCCCCTCAATGGGGCGCTTCAGCCTGCTATTTTATAATATAAAAACGCTGGCGGGGGTCAGGATTTTGTGCCTTGGCACATCTTATCCACTTTGCCAGCTTTATGAGGATTTTTTATGCCGCCCAGGGCGGCCCCCTCCCCCCGCGCCCTGTAGTGCTGCTGTGTATGGGAGCATGGTGCGCTGCGCGATCGCTGTGCGGTACCTCAGAAACCGTCACTGAAGTCTTCTATCTTCTTCTACTCACCTGTCTTCTGACTTCTGGCTCTGCAAGGGGGGTGACGGCGGGCTCTGGGAGTGAACCCCTAGGCGTCCCTAGTGTTCCAAATCCTCAGGAGTTAATGGTGTCCTGTAGCCAAGAAGCAGAGCCTTTGAACTCATTAGAAGTAGGTCTGACTTCTCTCCCCTAAGTCCCACGATGCAGGGAGACTGTTGCCAGCAGTTCTCCCTGAAAATAAAAAACCTAACATAAAGTCTTTTCAGAGAAACTCAGTAGAGCTCCCCTGTGTGTGACCAGTCTCCCTGGGCACAATTCTAAACTGGAGTCTGGAGGAGGGGCATAGAGGGAGGAGCCAGTTCACGCCCATTCAAAGTCTTAAACTGCCCATGTCTCCTGCGGATCCCGTCTATACCCCATGGTTCTTGAAGTGTCCCCAGCATCCTCTAGGACGTATGAGAAATAAACATTTACATTTTTCCTATCGCAAAGGCCTATGTTTTATATATATATACTCGTGTGTGTATATATATATATATATATATATATATATATATTGCGAGAATTGGTAAATACAAGCACCCAAGAGTGTAGTAAATATATAAAGGGGAGAGAAGGTATAAAGAAAAGGGATGATAAGAACTGGCTTAGATCACTTATCTGGTAACAACAGAAGCTCTGTTCAAGCAGCACTCTTTTTGTGGCTTAATACATATAAATAAAACAGAAGAAAGCAAACATAGTGTGTACCGTTTTAAAATTCCATATTATGCCACTGCATAGTTTTACAGGCCTAATTAGGGAACCAGCTTATTCCCAAACAGAATCAATATGCAGCCTGGGCAGTGTATATATTAAAAATACAAAAATTTAATATACATAATAACATAAGAAAACATAAAATAGCTGAATTACATGCGTACAGAATAAAAAAATTATATAAAGCTTATCTGTCCATAAGAATGGCTGGAAGGCATGCGTACAGGATTAAAAATAATATGAGGCTTATCTGTCCATAAAAGGAGATGTCAGCAGGTAGTTCCAACGCGTTTCGTCCGTCAGCAACAGGACTTCATCAAGGGGATGGACACACTGAGCAAGCATGCTCTATTTATACCCAGAGATGGTAATTGATGATGACATCACTTCCTGTGATGAATTTTTAGAGCACTAAAGAAAACGATTTTTATTATTCTAAATGGCACTCAAAGGGTGACAGATAGATTTAAGTAAAAGGAGACCAGGAAAAACTAAAGAACCAGTATTTAAATATCGCAATAAGAGCGGACCTGCCGTCGGAAATAACGGTGGAACGCATGTGGTTCCAGGGGGTTATATAATGGTGACCATTAAGGGCTTAACAATAAACTTATTACAAGGAAGCTATTAAAAGAAAGGAAAGAAGAGGGGTGTCTGTGATAGGCACCGTCATGACGGTGGCGTCACTTCCGTTCTAAACCCGGAAGTGAGCGGACGAGTGAAAGTAGTGTGGAACGCACCGCCATTGCAGTGACGTCACCTCCGCCTTGGACATGGACGTGTACGGCCGGGTGGATGTGTTGTTAATGCGGTGAACCGCACCGCCATTAACTTCCGTCCAAATTGAGAGTAAATGTGCTCAGATTACAACCACGGTGGAACGCACCGCCATTACAATAGCGAACTAACGCAGAAGTGCATATAAATTGTGACAACCATTTCAATGTGAATAGAAGACATTTATAGTGATTATCAGGTGTTTACAGTAAGGGCTTATTGAAAGGCTGATATAGTGTATTTTATAGTTATGACACAAAATATGTGGTGAGACGCAACGAGTAGTGATCATTTAAAGTGACAGTGTTAAATATATAGCGTATTGTTGTTTTGAGTGCAATTAGATATTATATTAGTACTAGTAATTTTGTATGTATTATAACCATGACCTGGACCAATTAATAATAAAAAAAATAATAATAAACCAATCTTAGGATCCCAATCTCTTTTGATCATTCTGATGTCAAATATTTGGATGTTCATAAATCATGTCCTTAAACTTTATCTTTGCATATTGCTTAGAATCCTATTTCTTTCCAAATTCTTCTTGTCTGGTATCCACGTCTGGTGAAGAGTTTATAATTATTAGCTGAAAAAGAACCATAGAATGGCTAATGACATCGAGTATAAACTGGATGTAATTTTACATATTAATAGAATAAGAAACCCGTATTCTACATAATTTTGTGCAAAGGGAAATGGTGTGTGGAAAAGTGGAGTGTTAAAGAAAAGGAGCAATTTCAAAAGCTTCATTTAATCCTAGTGGTGATAGAGTCTTTAGTTCATGGATCCAGAACATTTCTCATTTAGAGAGCTTATTCAATATATCTCCCCCTCTTTCTCCAAGTTTCACTAATTCAATTGCTTTGAATGAAATCTCTTCGTGATTCGATTCATGTTTTTCAGTAAAGTGTTTGGAGACCGTGTGGCTGTCTACCTTGTTCTTGATGTTTCTGATATGCTCTTGAATTCGTAACTTTAAGACCCTTTTTGTCTTTCCGACGTATTTAAATCCACATGTGCATTCCAGTAGATATATTACCATTGTTGAATTACAGTTTAGGTAATCTTTAATGCTGTATTCTTTGGTATTATCATGATTAGAGAATTTTTTTTTCCTATCTTTCCTATTTGGATGAAGATATTTGCAAATATTACAGTTTCCACATTTATAGCATCCTTTGCAGTTTATGAAGGTGTTGTTTCCAGATTTATTCTTAATTTGTAAATGACTTGGTGCCAAGATATCCTTCAAGTTACTAGTTTTCCGGAATACGATGTCTGGTTTTGATGGGAGAATTTCTTTTAAGATTGGATCCATTAGTAAGATATTCCAGTGCTTGTTGATGGATTTTCTGATATTCTGTTCTTGATTACTGAATGTGGTGATGAAGGGAGTGAAGTTTTCGGATTTCTTCTGTACTTGTTTGTTGAATAATTCTGTTCTTTGTTTGTTGGCTGTTTTTTCTAATGCTTTATTTATCCCATGTTCTGGATATTTCCTTTCTTTAAACCTGGTGGCATAGGTTGTTAGTTGATTTTGGCAATCCTGTTCATTACTGCAGTTGCGTTTGATGTGATAGAACTGAGAATATGGGATGTTGGTTTTCCAATTCTGAGCGTGACAACTTTTGAAATGAAGATAACTGTTGGTATCTACTTCTGACCGTGACAACTTTTGAAATGAAGATAACTGTTGGTATCTACTTCTTTTATGTGGTTACTTGTTATGATCTTTGATTGGGTACTTGAAAGGGTTAAATCCAAGTAATGTATCCTTTCTTTACTGATCTCGTATGTAAATTTCAGGTTATATTGGTTTGTGGTGAGTAGTTGAAAAAAACTCCTGAATAATTCCTCTTCTCCTTCCCAGATAATCAGGATATCGTCTATATATCGTTTATAGACAATTAGATTGTTCAAGTATGGATTGTTGTTATAAATACAATCTTCCTCCCATGAGCCCATTAGTAAATTAGCAAAACTGGGCGCAAATGACGTGCCCATAGCCGTTCCACAGATTTGTAGGAAGAAGGTCCGCTGGAATATAAAATAATTATGACCCAAGATGTATTTCATGAAATCACAAATTGCATTCTTGTGAGTTGTTGATATTTCTGGGTCTTTATCCAGGAATCTTCTGCAGGCTTCTATTCCCTTCTCATGAACAATGGATGTGTATAGACTTTGCACGTCTATAGTAATCCAAAGGTAGGAATCCTTCCATTCAACTGACGAGAGTACGTTGATTACACTATTGGTATCTTTCAAAAAGGATGGTAGGTTGATTAGATATTTGCACAAAAAGATGTCTACATATTTCGATAGATGACTGGTAAGGGAGTCGATTCCTGCAATAATAGGTCTGCCTGGTGGCTTTGAGAGGTTCTTGTGTATCTTTGGGAGGTAGTAAAATGTTGGAATTACAGGTGTTGTCATCATGAGATACTGGAATTCATTTTTATCCAAAGTATTGTTATGAAAGTAGTGTACCAATAAGATTCTGAGTTTTTCTACATAAGAATTGGTGGGTTCTTGTGGAAGTTGTTTGTAAGAGGATTCATCATGTAGAAGGCGTAGAGCTTCACATTCATAAGCGTCTCTGTCTAGGAGTACAATGCCTCCTCCTTTGTCCGCCTGTTTGATAATAATTTCATTATGTTTTGCAGATTTTTTAGGGCTTCTTTTTCTTTATTCTTCAAGATGGAGAAGGGAGGTTTCTTTAGTTCAATGTCACATAGGTCTTTTCTCACTAGTTCCTGAAATACATTTATATGGTTACCTTTAGACTCCAGGGGATATTAATTTGATTTCCGTTTAAGGCCTGATTTGGAAGGTTCTATTGAATCTAGTAGGTGTTCTTTCTTCGCAAAATGTCTCTTTACTGTAAACACCTGATAATCACTATAAATGTCTTCTATTCACATTGAAATGGTTGTCACAATTTATATGCACTTCTGCGTTAGTTCGCTATTGTAATGGCGGTGTGTTCCACCGTGGTTGTAATCTGAGCACATTTACTCTCAATTTGTCCGGAAGTTAATGGCGGTGCGGTTCATCGCATTAACAACACATCCACCCGGCCGTACACGTCCATGTCCAAGGCGGAGGTGACGTCACTGCAATGGCGGTGCGTTCCACACTACTTTCACTCGTCTGCTCACTTTCGGGTTTAGAACGGAAGTGACGCCACCGTCATGACGGTGCCTATCACAGACACCCCTCTTCTTTCCTTTCTTTTAATAGCTTCCTTGTAATAAGTTTATTGTTAAGCCCTTAATGGTCACCATTATATAACCCCTATTTCCACCTACATGATAGCTACACTTTGTTGCAAATCACGCCGGCCGGAAATGACGCATGCGTTTCACATGCGTTCCACCGTTATTTCCGACGGCAGGTTCGCTCTTATTGCGATATTTAAATACTGGTTCTTTAGTTTTTCCTGGTCTCCTTTTACTTAAATCTGTCACCCTTTGAGTGCCATTTAGAATATTAAATATCGTTTTCTTTAGTGCTCTAAAAATTCATCACAGGAAGTGATGTCATCATCAATTACCATCTCTGGGTATAAATAGAGCATGCTTGCTCAGTGTGTCCATCCCCTTGATGAAGTCCTGTTGCTGACGGACGAAGCGCGTTGGGACTACCTGCTGACATTTCCTTTTATGGACAGATGAACCTCATATTATTTTTAATCCTGTACGCATGCCTTCCAGCCATTCTTATGGACAGATAAGCTTTATATAATTTTTTATTCTGTACGCATGTCATTCAGCTATTTTATGTTTTCTTATGTTATTATGTACAGTATATTAAATTTTTGTATTTTGAATATATATACTGCCCAGGCTGCATATTGATTCTGTTTGGGAATAAGCTGGTTCCCTAATTAGGCCTGTAAAACTATGCAGTGACATAATATGGAATTTTAAAACGGTACACACTATGTTTGCTTTCTTCTGTTTTATTTATATGTATTAAGCAACAAAAAGAGTGCTGCTTGAACAGAGCTTCTGTTGTTACCAGATAAGTGATCTAAGCCAGTTCTTATCATCCCTTTTCTTTATACCTTCTCTCCCCTTTATATATTTACTACACTCTTGGGCGCTTGTATTTACCAATTCTCGCAACAAATTATAGGTGCATGCCAAGCACATGTCTATGTATAACCTGCCGCTCATATAATATAATGAGAAGTGTTTTTTTATCATCTACAAGGGTTACACATACTTATGGTATAGATATCACAAAATTGCACCTGAGCGCCGTAGTCTTCATTTGTCTGTTTGTTTTTAGTTGCCTAGCAACGTTGATGTGATTTCCGGGATCGGCTCCCTGCCCGGCGCTGTCTGCTGACGTCAGCGCCCTGCGACCCGTGGACCTCGCGGATGGACGCGGCGGCGGCAGCGACGCCGGACAGGTGAGAGGAATCCTGCTAATGATTACCTGTTTAGCTGGGTATATATGTTTTGTATGTGTTAGTGTATTAGTGCATTGTTTGTCCCTGAAGACAGGGCTTGTTCCCCGAAACGCCGTAGGACTGGAATAAAATTTTCTACACAGCATAATTCCGACTGCAGAGTGCCGCTGATTTCCTCTCTATTACATTGGATCTGTTAAAGGTTCACAGAGGGCACCGCAGCAAGTATTCCTACAGTCCCCACTCTGAGTGCCGATCCCAAAACCGCTATCTATATAAGATAACCTGCACGCTGCCATGCTGGCAGTATGATACAGGAATTATTCTGGTTAAGGCACCTAAGGGACATTTTACTTTATTTATCTTCATACATACCATCCAGGGAACAGAGAATCATTGTCACTACCTCACACCGTGACTTTTGGTTTTAACACTGATGTGTGATTAATCCACGGTTCATCGCAGCTGGATCATCCAGTATATTCCACTCTGACTGAGCTAAAATGTCAGCACCGGATTCGGACATTGAAGCGGCCTGGGAATTGGCGCAACTTGATGCTAAAGAATGATACAGTTACTCAGATGCAGAGGCTCAAGCTATTCTCATCAAGCAGAAATTAGATGATGATCCTCCGATTTCAACCACAGAAGAACTATACCGTCAATGGCAAAAATTAAAACAGCGATGAGTGTGATTTCACATACCACGGGATAACTTTATCGGACTATTATCGTACCAACCAGATACCAAGGGGGTTTAGGATAAAGAATACCCCCACTATAGGCCGATATAGTATACCCTTTTGCAGGCGGTGGGTGGCAATTTTAAATAAGTGCTCCATGGACCTGATGTTGTTGGTAATAGAAGAGTCTACTCGTGAACTGACACAGATAAAAGAGCAATTAATAACGTTTGAGAGTGCTCACAAGTCAACTCTGTCTGCGGACACTACCACTAATTGGCTTGACAAGATCCAGGTCCATATGGAACAATACAGAAGTAATCTGATTAAATACAAGAAAGAAAAACTTCATCAAGTCCAAGCGGATTACCAGCAAAGACGAGTTTACTCTTGGCTCAGCAACACCAACCCAACCCAGGAGCGACCGACACAATTCAGGTGGTACCGACAGCGTAAACAGCCGTTTGAGCAGACAGACTCCAGTACATCAGTGAGTGAAAATGAACAACCCAGTACTCCTTCTACATCCAATACAGCAACTTACCCTTTAGGGGTAGCTACCCGTTCGGGACATCGCCCCGCCCCCGGACGAGGACGAGGCGGTCGGGGCAGAATAAAAGGATCCAACGTGCGACGACCACCACGCCACTGACAGATTTAGTTATCAATCTATCTTCGACCCCACTTACGATAACAGAACAAAAAGTTTTATCACGTGGGTTGTCATTTGTACCTACCACTAAGCCGGATGCCTTTACTGCACAAGTGGAGAACTACAAATTTAATAGGACACTGCGCCTTAAGGAACACTTTGGAATTTCTGAGGGAGCCAATCAGGCCACTAATATCCCTGCTAAATTGAGAAAAGTGGCTCCTAGATCTAAATTTGATCCTAATACAAATAATCCTTCCATAAGGACTTTTTCCAGGATGTTGGAACAGTCGTATGAACAGACTTCCACAGTCATTTGTCATCCTAACCTTACGACTGAGGAACGGAGAGCACTGAAGGACTTGTCCAAGAGGACGGACCTCATAATAAGGGAAGCAGATAAAGGGGGATCTGTAGTCGTACAGGACTTACCAATGTATGTGGCAGAGGGCAACCGTCAACTGTCTGACACAGCTACGTACAAGTGTTTAACATTTGATCCTACTACACAGTATAAGTCGGAATTAGATTTATTTTTGTCACATTGTTTAAACACGGGCGTATTATCTGATGATCAGGTAAAAGCCATGACAGTCCAGTACCCCACTGTTCCTTTATTTTATACCGTGCCCAAAGTACATAAATCATTATCTAACCCGCCGGGCCAACCGATTGTGTCGGCAAGAAAATCACTATACCACCCTATTTCTATTTTTTTGGATGCCTATCTAAACCCTTGCATCCAAGCGGTCCCCTCGTACCTGAAGGATACTACAACATTACTTTTGCATTTACAACAGATAATTATTCCTTCTGAACAGGTGCTTTTATGTAGTGCCGATGTTACCAGCCTCTATACCTGCATCCCACATGATGCGGGTGTGGAGGCAGTACGGGCGTTTATTACCAACAACCCGTTATACCTGGGCCCATCTATTGAGGTGTTCTTACAACTTCTAACTTTAGTCTTGACCCGTAATTATTTTACTTTTAATGGTCGCATTTATTTACAACTGGCAGGCTGTGCGATGGGGTCCCCAGTGGCCCCATCGTACGCGAATGCTTATATGTATCATGTGGAAACCCAATTGTTTGACAGTTCACAGGGGTCATCTATGTGCTTCTATAAGAGGTACATAGATGACCTCTTAATCTTTTGGAACGGCTCAGCTGTGTCATTATCAAAGCTTTTAGATGACCATAATGCTTCCAATAGCGCTGTGAAGTTCACTTATCAGATTTCATCCCAAGAAATACATTTCTTAGATGTGGCCATCTCTTTAGTTGATGGTGTTCTACAGACCAATTTATATGTCAAGCCCACCGACCGCAATTCGGTGTTACATCATGAGAGTTTTCATCCTCTGTCCACACGTAAGGGTCTGCCATATTCTCAGCTATTGCGAGCTAGGCGAATCATTTCTGATCCGTTGCAAATTGCAACTACAATGGATCAAATGGTAACTAAATTTGAGGAGCGGGGATATCCTCGTACAGAGCTCCTAGCCAGTAAGTCCAAAGCCCTGGCACACACCAGGGAATCCTTACTGAACAGTACCACTTCATCTCACGCATCGACTAAGGATATCCCTAGAATCCCGTGGGTTAATAAATTCACCACTGCCACAACTTCGTTGGTCAGGAAGGCTAAACAATTTTGGCCAATGATCAATACAGATAAAACCTTACCAGCGTTGACAGGCACAAAATTACTCCCCAGTTATACCAGGGGTAAAAGCATTGCAGATACCATAGTCAAGTTGGACATTTTTCCTTTAACCAAATCGGTTCAATCACATTTTTTGCGGCCTAAACTTGGGTGCTACCGTTGCTTGGGCTGCTCCACTTGTAACACACTCTTGACGGGCTCCAATTTTTGTCATCCCCTTACGGGGAAGAAGTACACTATTCGTCACAGAGTAACGTGTACCTCCACCCATGTAATCTACATGTTAAAATGTCCCTGTGGATTAGCTTACATTGGGAAAACTCAGAGGCAATTCCGGGAACGCATGGCATTGCATCGCAGTGCCATTAAATTGGCCATTGAGAAAGGCACCAGTGAGCAACCGGTTGCCCGACATTGTGTACAAGCCAGACATACGGTAGCTAGCATGCGGGCCATCATCATAGATCAAGTGCCATTGTCACATCGGGGAGGAGACCGGAACAAAATCCTGCTGCAACGTGAAAGCAGGTGGATATTTGTTCTTAATACCTTGTCTCCACGAGGATTGAATGAGACCATGGGTCTGCAGTGCTTTTTATGATTGCTAGTTGAGGTACTTATTATCTCTACAAGCCTGTATTATCCATCCGATTAATACTGTGCTTAACACTACCACATATACATATTTTTCTTTTTTGTCTGTAATTAGCACATTGAATAATTATGTTAGATTGATATATTAGGTATAGTGTATAGTCTGTCCGTTGGGTTCCATCATAGGAGCACTATAATATAGGTATTCACTGGACCCGTGCTGTCTTGATCAGTGGATTAATGTTTTAATCTTCACTTTGTAAGTGTTGTATGTATCTTTGTGCTTACCAGCACATTCGATTTTGTGTATTATAATAACTTTATGTGTTTTGTCTGTTTGTTTTTAGTTGCCTAGCAACGTTGATGTGATTTCCGGGATCGGCTCCCTGCCCGGCGCTGTCTGCTGACGTCAGCGCCCTGCGACCCGTGGACCTCGCGGATGGATGCGGCGGCGGCAGCAACGCCGGACAGGTGAGAGGAATCCTGCTAATGATTACCTGTTTAGCTGGGTATATATGTTTTGTATGTGTTAGTGTATTAGTGCATTGTTTGTCCCTGAAGACGGGGCTTGTTCCCCGAAACGCCGTAGGACTGGAATAAAATTTTCTACACAGCATAATTCCGACTGCAGAGTGCCGCTGATTTCCTCTCTATTACATTGGATCTGTCAAAGGTTCACAGAGGGCACCGCAGCAAGTATTCCTACAGTCCCCACTCTGAGTGCCGATCCCAAAACCGCTATCTATCTATATATATATATATATATAGTTTCGATGTCAACCTTCATAATGTTGACATGGTCGTAACGTTGATGTTGACCATGTCGACAGCGATAAAATGTTAACATGTTAGAATGTCTACATATTCCAGGCCCAGCGGTGACTTATCTCCTCCTGACAGCAGCAGCAGCTCCACTGAAATATTTAGGGTCTTGGACAGTCCAGCATCTCCACTATCCCTAACCCTAAGGCCTACCCCTAACTATAACTCACCCTCTAGTGTCTAACTTTAACCTCCTCCCCAAGCAGCCTAAACCTAACCAACCCCAATACAGCCTTAGCCTAGTCTCCTCCCCAAGCAACCTACCTTAACCTCCTCCTCCAGCACAGCCTAATCCTAACCCTCCCACCTGCAGCCTAACTATAATGTTGACACACTGACAGTTATGGTGTCCACATTACGAATATCAGCATTGTTATTGTTGACCTTTTGACTACATCCCATGTAATACTAAACCGTCATAGAATTAGTCATTCAAAATTCTGTTCGTTAATTGCCTTTTTTTGTTGTCCTCCTGAATGATGCCCATCTATAGCATCCTATAGAGCATGCTCTGTCAAACAAGAAGGTGACATTTAAACCATGCTTAACTTAATCACCATATAGTTCCCTTTACATAAATCATTTTTATTGGTCAGTTTGTGATATTTTCATTCTGCAAAAATTGTTTAAAGTTGGTGCCAATCATGCCAAACAAATGTCAAATAAAAGATTAGAATAACTCATTTTAAAACAGGATTTTCTTGGTCATCACTTTGAAGTGGCAAAAAAAATCACCCCAAAACGTCTTTAAGAAGCAGAAAGAAAGACAGAGAACTGAATCTGGACTCCCAATAAAACCTGAAAAGCTTGTCAAATAACTTCTTTTTAATCTCAGTCGTAAAACGTGGGTGGGCAAAATTCCCTCCATCCTGAGAGAGTTGGCTATTCTGAGGTTTTTATGGGATTGGATATAGTGATCTGCCTTTAGAAAGTGCTATTTTATGCCCTGACCTGCCTTTCTCTATAGACACTACACATCTTTCTCCTCATCTTCCTCCCACTACTTTAAACATTTATGAAAGCTCTCAGACAGTCTGGGCTGAGAGCCATTGACCTACATGGTGGTATGTTCACGATAGGAGTAGAGATCTACATGCATTGGTGTATGTCTTTCTTCCACTGTTTCTTCATAGTAATGAAAATAATTACTGGGCTGTATAGTGTATTAACTTCAATAGTTCTTTTTTTTTTACATTTCCCACATTTGCTGAGATGTAATGAATGACTGTAAACTGTATTGTAAAATTTTGCGTGTTAAAAATAATATGTGTAATCTGAAATAAAAATGTTAATTAGTTTGTAATGTCAGCTAAAATGTGAGCAGACAGTGTCATATGACTGAATTATGGGGGTCATTCCGAGTTGATCGTAGCTGTGCTAAATTTAGCACAGCTACGATCATCTTTCCTGACATACAGGAGGACGCCCTGCACAGGGCTAGCCCACCCCGCATGTCAGTGCCGGCCCCCCTGCAGAAGTAGAGATGAGCGCCTGAAATTTTTCGGGTTTTGTGTTTTGGTTTTGGGTTCGGTTCCGCGGCCGTGTTTTGGGTTCGACCGCGTTTTGGCAAAACCTCACCGAATTTTTTTTGTCGGATTCGGGTGTGTTTTGGATTCGGGTGTTTTTTTCAAAAAACACTAAAAAACAGCTTAAATCATAGAATTTGGGGGTCATTTTGATCCCAAAGTATTATTAACCTCAAAAACCATAATTTACACTCATTTTCAGTCTATTCTGAATACCTCACACCTCACAATATTATTTTTAGTCCTAAAATTTGCACCGAGGTCGCTGTGTGAGTAAGATAAGCGACCCTAGTGGCCGACACAAACACCGGGCCCATCTAGGAGTGGCACTGCAGTGTCACGCAGGATGTCCCTTCCAAAAAACCCTCCCCAAACAGCACATGACGCAAAGAAAAAAAGAGGCGCAATGAGGTAGCTGTGTGAGTAAGATTAGTGACCCTAGTGGCCGACACAAACACCGGGCCCATCTAGGAGTGGCACTGCAGTGTCACGCAGGATGTCCCTTCCAAAAAAAACCTCCCCAATCAGCACATGATGCAAAGAAAAAGAAAAGAAAAAAGAGGTGCAAGATGGAATTGTCCTTGGGCCCTCCCACCCACCCTTATGTTGTATAAACAAAACAGGACATGCACACTTTAACCAACCCATCATTTCAGTGACAGGGTCTGCCACACGACTGTGACTGATATGACGGGTTGGTTTGGACCCCCCCCAAAAAAGAAGCAATTAATCTCTCCTTGCACAAACTGGCTCTACAGAGGCAAGATGTCCACCTCATCTTCACCCTCCGATATATCACCGTGTACATCCCCCTCCTCACAGATTATCAATTCGTCCCCAATGGAATCCACCATCTCAGCTCCCTGTGTACTTTGTGGAGGCAATTGCTGCTGGTCAATGTCTCCGCGGAGGAATTGATTATAATTCATTTTAATGAACATCATCTTCTCCACATTTTCTGGATGTAACCTCGTACGCCGATTGCTGACAAGGTGAGCGGCGGCACTAAACACTCTTTCGGAGTACACACTTGTGGGAGGGCAACTTAGGTAGAATAAAGCCAGTTTGTGCAAGGGCCTCCAAATTGCCTCTTTTTCCTGCCAGTATAAGTACGGACTGTGTGACGTGCCTACTTGGATGCGGTCACTCATATAATCCTCCACCATTCTATCAATGTTGAAAGAATCATATGCAGTGACAGTAGACGACATGTCCGTAATCGTTGTCAGGTCCTTCAGTCCGGACCAGATGTCAGCATCAGCAGTCGCTCCAGACTGCCCTGCATCACCGCCAGCGGGTGGGCTCGGAATTCTGAGCCTTTTCCTCGCACCCCCAGTTGCGGGAGAATGTGAAGGAGGAGATGTTGACAGGTCGCGTTCCGCTTGACTTGACAATTTTGTCACCAGCAGGTCTTTCAACCCCAGCAGACCTGTGTCTGCCGGAAAGAGAGATCCAAGGTAGGCTTTAAATCTAGGATCGAGCACGGTGGCCAAAATGTAGTGCTCTGATTTCAACAGATTGACCACCCGTGAATCCTTGTTAAGCGAATTAAGGGCTGCATCCACAAGTCCCACATGCCTAGCGGAATCGCTCCCTTTTAGCTCCTTCTTCAATGCCTCCAGCTTCTTCTGCAAAAGCCTGATGAGGGGAATGACCTGACTCAGGCTGGCAGTGTCTGAACTGACTTCACGTGTGGCAAGTTCAAAGGGCATCAGAACCTTGCACAACGTTGAAATCATTCTCCACTGCACTTGAGACAGGTGCATTCCATCTCCTATATCGTGCTCAATTGTATAGGCTTGAATGGCCTTTTGCTGCTCCTCCAACCTCTGAAGCATATAGAGGGTTGAATTCCACCTCGTTACCACTTCTTGCTTCAGATGATGGCAGGGCAGGTTCAGTAGTTTTTGGTGGTGCTCCAGTCTTCTGTACGTGGTGCCTGTACGCCGAAAGTGTCCCGCAATTTTTCTGGCCACCGACAGCATCTCTTGCACGCCCCTGTCGTTTTTAAAAAAATTCTGCACCACCAAATTCAAGGTATGTGCAAAACATGGGACGTGCTGGAATTTGCCCATATTTAATGCACACACAATATTGCTGGCGTTGTCCGATGCCACAAATCCACAGGAGAGTCCAATTGGGGTAAGCCATTCCGCGATGATCTTCCTCAGTTGCCGTAAGAGGTTTTCAGCTGTGTGCGTATTCTGGAAAGCGGTGATACAAAGCGTAGCCTGCCTAGGAAAGAGTTGGCGTTTGCGAGATGCTGCTACTGGTGCCGCCGCTGCTGTTCTTGCGGCGGGAGTCCATACATCTACCCAGTGGGCTGTCACAGTCATATAGTCCTGACCCTGCCCTGCTCCACTTGTCCACATGTCCGTGGTTAAGTGGACATTGGGTACAACTGCATTTTTTAGGACACTGGTGAGTCTTTTTCTGACGTCCGTGTACATTCTCGGTATCGCCTGCCTAGAGAAGTGGAACCTAGATGGTATTTGGTAACGGGGGCACACTGCCTCAATAAATTGTCTAGTTCCCTGTGAACTAACGGCGGATACCGGACGCACGTCTAACACCAACATAGTTGTCAAGGACTCAGTTATCCGCTTTGCAGTAGGATGACTGCTGTGATATTTCATCTTCCTCGCAAAGGACTGTTGAACAGTCAATTGCTTACTGGAAGTAGTACAAGTGGGCTTACGACTTCCCCTCTGGGATGACCATCGACTCCCAGCGGCAACAACAGCAGCGCCAGCAGCAGTAGGCGTTACACGCAAGGATGCATCGGAGGAATCCCAGGCAGGAGAGGACTCGTCAGAATTGCCAGTGACATGGCCTGCAGGACTATTGGCATTCCTGGGGAAGGAGGAAATTGACACTGAGGGAGTTGGTGGGGTGGTTTGCGTGAGCTTGGTTACAAGAGGAAGGGATTTACTGGTCAGTGGACTGCTTCCGCTGTCACCCAAAGTTTTTGAACTTGTCACTGACTTATTATGAATGCGCTGCAGGTGACGTATAAGGGAGGATGTTCCGAGGTGGTTAACGTCCTTACCCCTACTTATTACAGCTTGACAAAGGGAACACACGGCTTGACACCTGTTGTCCGCATTTCTGGTGAAATACCTCCACACCGAAGAGCTGATTTTTTTGGTATTTTCACCTGGCATGTCAACGGCCATATTCCTCCCACGGACAACAGGTGTCTCCCCGGGTGCCTGACTTAAACAAACCACCTCACCATCAGAATCCTCCTGGTCAATTTCCTCCCCAGCGCCAGCAACACCCATATCCTCCTCATCCTGGTGTACTTCAACACTGACATCTTCAATCTGACTATCAGGAACTGGACTGCGGGTGCTCCTTCCAGCACTTGCAGGGGGCGTGCAAATGGTGGAAGGCGCATGCTCTTCACGTCCAGTGTTGGGAAGGTCAGGCATCGCAACCGACACAATTGGACTCTCCTTGTGGATTTGGGATTTCAAAGAACGCACAGTTATTTGCGGTGCTTTTGCCAGCTTGAGTCTTTTCATTTTTCTAGCGAGAGGCTGAGTGCTTCCATCCTCATGTGAAGCTGAACCACTAGCCATGAACATAGGCCAGGGCCTCAGCCGTTCCTTGCCACTCCGTGTGGTAAATGGCATATTGGCAAGTTTACGCTTCTCCTCCGACAATTTTATTTTAGGTTTTGGAGTCCTTTTTTTACTGATATTTGGTGTTTTGGTTTTGACATGCTCTGTACTATGCCATTGGGCATCGGCCTTGGCAGACGACGTTGCTGGCATTTCATCGTCTCGGCCATGACTAGTGGCAGCAGCTTCAGCACGAGGTGGAAGTGGATCTTGATCTTTCCCTAATTTTGGAACCTCAACATTTTTGTTCTCCATATTTTAATAGGCACAACTAAAAGGCACCTCAGGTAAACAATGGAGATGGATGGATTGGATACTAGTATACAATTATGGACGGGCTGCCGAGTGCCGACACAGAGGTAGCCACAGCCGTGAACTACCGCACTGTACTGTGTCTGCTGCTAATATATAGACTGGTTGATAAAGAGATAGTATACTCGTAACTAGTATGTATGTATAAAGAAAGAAAAAAAAACCACGGTTAGGTGGTATATACAATTATGGACGGGCTGCCGAGTGCCGACACAGAGGTAGCCACAGCCGTGAACTACCGCACTGTACTGTGTCTGCTGCTAATATATAGACTGGTTGATAAAGAGATAGTATACTCGTAACTAGTATGTATGTATAAAGAAAGAAAAAAAAACCACGGTTAGGTGGTATATACAATTATGGACGGGCTGCCGAGTGCCGACACAGAGGTAGCCACAGCCGTGAACTACCGCAATGTACTGTGTCTGCTGCTAATATATAGACTGGTTGATAAAGAGATAGTATACTCGTAACTAGTATGTATGTATAAAGAAAGAAAAAAAAACCACGGTTAGGTGGTATATACAATTATGGACGGGCTGCCGAGTGCCGACACAGAGGTAGCCACAGCCGTGAACTACCGCACTGTACTGTGTCTGCTGCTAATATATAGACTGGTTGATAAAGAGATAGTATACTCGTAACTAGTATGTATGTATAAAGAAAGAAAAAAAAACCACGGTTAGGTGGTATATACAATTATGGACGGGCTGCCGAGTGCCGACACAGAGGTAGCCACAGCCGTGAACTACCGCACTGTACTGTGTCTGCTGCTAATATATAGACTGGTTGATAAAGAGATAGTATACTCGTAACTAGTATGTATGTATAAAGAAAGAAAAAAAAACCACGGTTAGGTCACTGGTATATACAATTATGGACGGGCTGCCGAGTGCCGACACAGAGGTAGCCACAGCCGTGAACTACCGCACTGTACTGTGTCTGCTGCTAATATATAGACTGGTTGATAAAGAGATAGTATACTCGTAACTAGTATGTATGTATAAAGAAAGAAAAAAAAACCACGGTTAGGTGGTATATACAATTATGGACGGGCTGCCGAGTGCCGACACAGAGGTAGCCACAGCCGTGAACTACCGCACTGTACTGTGTCTGCTGCTAATATATAGACTGGTTGATAAAGAGATAGTATACTCGTAACTAGTATGTATGTATAAAGAAAGAAAAAAAAACCACGGTTAGGTGGTATATACAATTATGGACGGGCTGCCGAGTGCCGACACAGAGGTAGCCACAGCCGTGAACTACCGCACTGTACTGTGTCTGCTGCTAATATATAGACTGGTTGATAAAGAGATAGTATACTCGTAACTAGTATGTATGTATAAAGAAAGAAAAAAAAACCACGGTTAGGTGGTATATACAATTATGGACGGGCTGCCGAGTGCCGACACAGAGGTAGCCACAGCCGTGAACTACCGCACTGTACTGTGTCTGCTGCTAATATATAGACTGGTTGATAAAGAGATAGTATACTCGTAACTAGTATGTATGTATAAAGAAAGAAAAAAAAACCACGGTTAGGTGGTATATACAATTATGGACGGGCTGCCGAGTGCCGACACAGAGGTAGCCACAGCTGTGAACTACCGCACTGTACTGTGTCTGCTGCTAATATATAGACTGGTTGATAAAGAGATAGTATACTCGTAACTAGTATGTATGTATAAAGAAAGAAAAAAAAACCACGGTTAGGTGGTATATACAATTATGGACGGGCTGCCGAGTGCCGACACAGAGGTAGCCACAGCCGTGAACTACCGCACTGTACTGTGTCTGCTGCTAATATAGACTGGTTGATAAAGAGATAGTATACTCGTAACTAGTATGTATGTATAAAGAAAGAAAAAAAAACCACGGTTAGGTGGTATATACAATTATGGACGGGCTGCCGAGTGCCGACACAGAGGTAGCCACAGCCGTGAACTACCGCACTGTACTGTGTCTGCTGCTAATATAGACTGGTTGATAAAGAGATAGTATACTACTAATATTATATACTGGTGGTCAGGTCACTGGTCACTAGTCACACTGGCAGTGGCACTCCTGCAGCAAAAGTGTGCACTGTTTAATTTTAATATAATATTATGTACTCCTGGCTCCTGCTATAACCTATAACTGGCACTGCAGTAGTGCTCCCCAGTCTCCCCCACAATTATAAGCTGTGTGAGCTGAGCAGTCAGACAGATATATAATATATATATAGATGATGCAGCACACTGGCCTGAGCCTGAGCAGTGCACACAGATATGGTATGTGACTGACTGAGTCACTGTGTGTATCGCTTTTTTCAGGCAGAGAACGGATATATTAAATAAACTGCACTGTGTGTCTGGTGGTCACTCACTATATAATATATTATGTACTCCTGGCTCCTGCTATAACCTATAACTGGCACTGCAGTAGTGCTCCCCAGTCTCCCCCACAATTATAAGCTGTGTGAGCTGAGCAGTCAGACAGATATATATAATATTATATATAGATAATAGATGATGCAGCACACTGGCCTGAGCCTGAGCAGTGCACACAGATATGGTATGTGACTGAGTCACTGTGTGCTGTGTATCGCTTTTTTCAGGCAGAGAACGGATTATAAATAAAAGTGGTGGTCACTGGTCACTATCAGCAAAACTCTGCACTGTACACTACTGAGTACTCCTAATGCTCCCCAAAATTAGTAAATCAAGTGTCTCTCTAATCTATTCTAATTCTAAACGGAGAGGACGCCAGCCACGTCCTCTCCCTATCAATCTCAATGCACGTGTGAAAATGGCGGCGACGCGCGGCTCCTTATATAGAATCCGAGTCTCGCGATAGAATCCGAGCCTCGCGAGAATCCGACAGCGTCATGATGACGTTCGGGCGCGCTCGGGTTAACCGAGCAAGGCGGGAAGATCCGAGTCGCTCGGACCCGTGAAAAAAAACATGAAGTTCTGGCGGGTTCGGATTCAGAGAAACCGAACCCGCTCATCTCTATGCAGAAGTGCAAAGGCATCGCACAGCGGCGATGCCTTTGCACTTCAGGAGTAGCTCCCGACCAGCGCAGCTTTAGCGTGCTGGCCGGGAGCTACTCCACGCTCCCCGGCCCGCAGCGGCTGCGTATGACGTCACGCTGCGGCCCGCCCCCCGTTCGGAACACTCCTCAGATCAGCAGCATTGCATCGTTCGTCACCTCCTCAGATCCTTCTGCATGGTCAAGAGATCTGAGGAGGCGAAGAACAACCTGCAGGAGTGCACATCGTGTCTTTGACATGCCTACACATGGACCGTAAATGATGTGTCGTTACAATCAGTTGGAAACGCCCACATTGTTTAAAAAATCTTACCGTGTGTGGTCACCTTAACTCTATTTTTATGTAAATATATCTTGTTTGTTTACTAGCCAGTGGGCACAATCCTCAGTTTGTGAGTGAAATTGCTGATGCTTCATTATGTTTTATAAAGTTTTATAATTACTGACTTGTGTGATTTTTTATATATTTATTATTTATCAGTAATATTATATACATTAAATACTCTTTTATTCAGGATTGTCCAATGGCTTGCATTTCTTTATTCCTTTTTTACTGTCTGTGGGCCTAATTCAGACCTGATCCCTCCTCTGCGATTTTGCAGAGGGCTGTGATCAAATATCCGCCGTCCATTAAGAGTGAAAACCCGCCTCGTGCAAGTGTGTGAATGCATGCGTGTGCCAATGTGAAAACTTTGCCAGACAGCAGACATCAGCAAATCCATTCACAACTCACTCACCATCGAATTATTTTTCCAGTCTGTGGGAGCCCAGGACTTACTCCTACTGTGCGATACAAACAGGCTGATTGGGGTCGGAGCTGACGTCACACCACCTTTCCGGAAAACACTTGGGAACAGCTGCATTTTTCCTGACACTCCCAGAAAACGGCCAGTTACCACCCCCAAACCTCCGCTTCCTGTCAATCAACTTGCTTATGCCTAAGGATCGAAATTTTAGCACAATTCTTTTGCCGATTGGCCTCACACGTGCGCATTGTGATCCATACACATGTGCAGTCATTTGATTTCGCACCACAGCGGTCAGGTCTGAATTAGGCCCTGTGTTTCATGTTTTTAATAAATATTTAAATTCATCAAATATAATGCCACTCCCTTGCTGTCATTGTTGTATCTGTAATGGGTGCACGGTGTGCAGGGCCCGCACTGCACATCCTGCACCCATATAATTATATACAGTACCCCTCCGGTTGTTCCACGGCAGCCAGTGCTATACACAGAAATCACTGGAAAATGGCACGGTGGCCAATTTCCCATTGATTTGTGCATGAGCAGTAGAGATATCCCTGGGAGTAAAGCACAGACACCCTCTTCTTGGGGACCTGCACACTCTGGCATAAAGAGTCTACAGCGCTGTGATCACGCCACAGAGGAGGGGAATATGTGGAGAGTCTAATAGGGAGAGGTAGAGAATTGTGTTGTTATATAGAGGGACTGGGGGCAGTTCCAGCAGCTCTTGGAGCTCTGGGCATGCCCCCAGCATGATGATAAAAACAGGGGAAGTGACTCGAGGGAACAGCAGCTCCTTTGCCGCGAGGCCACGTCCCCTTGTTTTGGGTCCATGCCGTAGGTGCGCTCACATGTCCCACCACAAACATGCAGAAAGTTGGGAGGTTTGATCTTATCATTATTGCTGCTCATGTTGTTTTGTTCATTACATACTGTATACTGCATGTTCTTCTTTAATAATTCTCCAAATTATAGAATGGCACTATAATTGATGGCAATAATGTTACTAATTAATGTCAGATTATTTTAACTGAACATCTGCAGCCATACACAGATGTGTCCTCATACATTGAGCATCTTTACACCATATGGCACGAGACACCCGGTGCGACAGAGACATTCTGAGATGAGTAGCGTACCGTATGTATCTTAAATTTTAGCATCGCAGATGCAGTGACAAGCTGTTCACAGTGTATCAGAGATGCTACATAGTCGCAGATGAAGCACAAGAAGAAAAGCCAAGGTCGCTGCATCAAAGCCCTTTTTATGCAGACTCAGTCGCACACAGATGTACAAAGGAATCCCCAGTGGTCTATGGCCCTCATTCCGAGTTGTTCGCTCGTTGCCGAGTTTCGCTATATTGCGATTAGTCGCTTACTGCGCATGCGCATGCGCAGGTTCTCAGAGCGCATGCGCTTAGTTATTTTACTCAAAAGTTAGGTATTTTACTCACGGCATAACGAGGATTTTTCATCGTTCTGGTGATCGGAGTGTGATTGACAGGAAGTGGGTGTTTCTGGGCGGAAACTGGCCGTTTTACGGGAGTTTGCGAAAAAAACGCTGGATGCGTTTGTGATGTCAAACCAGGAACGAAACTGACTGAACTGATCGCAATGGCTGAGTAAGTCTGGAGCTACTCAGAAACTGCTAACAATTTTCTATTCGCAAATCTGCTAATCTTTCGTTCGCAATTCTGCTATGCTAAAATACACTCCCAGAGGGCGGCGGCTTAGCGTGTGCAATGCTGCTAAAAGCAGCTAGCGAGCGAACAACTCAGAATGAGGGCCTATGTATGTGAACAAAGCAGCTTTGTCACATCCAGATGTTTTATTTATGCGCATATAATGGCTATATTTAGCACATCTACGATCAGGTCTGAATCACCCCTAAATTCCCTTCTATTCCAATAACAATACATTGGTATGGGTCCCTCTGATGGAACATTAGTAAACTGAAAAATGCCTATAATGGTTTTATAAATGATGTGTTTCCAGAAAATGACTATTACATTAGCTCCACTACAGGGTGTAAGGATTATAAAGGATTAACCTAAGGAAAAAACATTTGAAAGAAGCCATTTCCTATTTTTTATATGATTACTAATCAATTTGGGGTAAAATAATAGAGAAAACAAATTCTCTGATACATATATTGGCCCTCATTCCGAGTTGTTCGCTCGGTAAATTTCATCGCATCGCAGCGATTTTCCGCTTAGTGCGCATGCGCAATGTCCGCACTGCGACTGCGACAAGTAAATTTGCTATGAAGATAGGATTTTTACTCACGGCTTTTTCTTCGCTCCGGCGATCGTAATGTGATTGACAGGAAATGGGTGTTACTGGGCGGAAACAGGCCGTTTTATGGGCGTGTGGGAAAAAACGCTACCGTTTCCGGGGAAAACGCAGGAGTGGCCGGAGGAACGGGGGAGTGTCTGGGCGAACGCTGGGTGTGTTTGTGACGTCAAACCAGGAACGACAAGCACTGAACTGATCGCAGATGCCGAGTAAGTCTGAAGCTACTCTGAAACTGCTACGAGGTGTGTAATCGCAATATTGCGAATACATCGTTCGCAATTTTACTATGCTAAGATTCACTCCCAGTAGGCGGCGGCTTAGCGTGTGCAATACTGCTAAAATCGCCTTGCGAGCGAACAACTCGGAATGAGGGCCATTGTTGTGCCAGCACAAGGTTATTTTTCTTTTCTTGGTGTATATTTACACTGACGTTGTTTTAGATGGTGAAGTACGATTATATGAGCTTGGCTGCCAAGCATTGTATGCAGAGAGTGACATCTGCTGCTGAAGAAGTGGTAGTGCAGCAAAAGCAGATTCCTTAAGTCTTAATTTTGGATATGGAGACTTCTTGCTCTATCTGCTTTAGTGAATGTTTCCAAAATTGTGCACTATTTAAAAGCCACAGCTTTTCAACACATATAGTCGACATGAGGGGTTTTTTTTAGGACTTTTTCATACTTTACCATCCACAAGCCATTGGCACTTTAAGAGTTTGAGAGTGTGGGCTATTGGGAGTAATAACCTTGCCTGAAGCATGGCGAGTAAAGCAAGCCATGAGAGGGAATGCAGTGTACTAATTGGGGGTCCACGTGCTGGAAGGGAAATTGTGACATAGAAAAAACATCAAAAACTCAGGTCAACCATTTCTTGTGTTGACTATTTCCATGTTGACCTTTTGACCATGTCAAACTTGTGTGTTTCAACCTAGACATTGTCGACCATTTGATCCATAACCCTTTCCAGGCACTACGCACAGGCATACTGAAGCCAAATCATTTCACATCTGGTTTTACCAACAAGTATGCCTGAACACGGTGTAAGGGTTTACCAAATGTCACATTCAGCAGACCGTACATGTGCAGAATAGCCACGGCTCCCAAAGGAGAAGTGAAATGATCACAGAAATAGACTCCTTTTCTGAGTACCCATCCTTGTGGGTGATTAAAGGTACATCTTCCCACACAGCACACACTGTACTCATTGCTTTAATACCCACTTCTTCGGAGTCCCCGTCAGTGGCAGCAACACAGAACAAATCCCCAGGAAAATTGTGCAGTGGCCATTTTCTTGGTGATTTGCACATGCGCAGTAGAGAAATTACTAGAAAAATGTCTGCCGCACCATTTTTACGGAGATCTGCTCATGCGCATTAAAGTCTGAGTTTCTACTGCTCAGACTCTACACAGTGCTGCAGGCTAGAGAGGAGGGGCCCAGACGGAGGATGCATACATGCCTCCTCTTATAAGACACTCATGGTATCACTTGTATCAGTAATATGTTCTTTTTATAGTATTGGTGTCATAATGAAGATTACTGTGCCCCTGCCAGTTATTTATAATCTCCAGCCACCCTATGTCTCCCCAGGTCCAGTCCACTTGTGTAACTCCAGCAGCCCCATCTCCTTTTTGGCTCTACAGCAGCTTTATCCCCATAGTGGCTATACAGCAGCCTCATCCCCATTGTGGCTCTCCAGCAGACTCATTCCACCCTTCCAATGTATCTCTGGCTCCAGCTCCCCCTCTGTCACTCCAGTTAACCCATTACACTCCTTCTGCCCATGTCAATCCAGACCACCCATGTGTCACTCTAGCACCCCGTGGTCACACCAGCACCTACCCCCATGTCACGCTGTCACTCCAGTCATCCTATGGTCAATTCATCACCCCCTGTGTCACTCCAGATCCCCCATTTCACTCCAGTCCCCCGTCACTCCAGTCCCCTACGTGTCACTCCATGTCCTACCTGGGTTGCCACCTCTCCCTGATTTCCTGGATTCTCCAGGATTTGGTGGCAACGCTCCAGGAGACTTTTCCCTTCACCCGGATTCCTGGATTCTCCAGGAATAAGGGGACCCTGGGAGCACCAGCAGTGCTCCTTGGCAGCCGAGGAACTCAGTGAACTACAGTGACTGTCTCGCGAGATGATGACAACAAATCTTGCGAGACTGTGTTCAGCCCAGACTGAGCCGAAGCTGCCGTGATGCTGCCATCGGCAGCTCTTCCTCAGTGTTTACCCGGGCTGCGCCTGCGCACCGCAGACTGAGATCAAGCTGACATGACGCTGCCATCGGCAGCAATTCATCAGTGTTTCCCCGGGCTGCGGTGGTGAAGTAACGCCGGCCAAGCTCATGTGAGAAGAGCAACGAAAGCTAATAGGCATGTCACACATATATTTATAATATAATGAGCATGCATGAAACAAATAGAGGCTCAAGTTATATATAGATAATAGGATTTTGGTTACCTTCCGGTAAATCCTTTTCTCGTAGTCCGTAAAGGATGCTGGGGTCCACATTAGTACCATGGGCAGGGTCGGTGCTAAGGTGTCCGGCACCCTCCTGCAAACTATAAATTTGCGCCCTCCCATACTTTACAAAGCAGTGACACGTATACACATAATGCTCCCTGTAGTAGTGCCGCTTACACACGTAACGCCCCCTGTACCAGTGACGCTTTCACACGTAACTCCCCCTGTACCAGTGACACTTACACACGTAATGCCCCCTGTACCAGTGACGCTTACACATGTAACGCCCCTGTACCAGTGATACTTACACACGTAACGCCCCCTGTACCAGTGATGCTTACACACATAACGCCCACTTTACCAATTACGTAACGCCTACACACGTAACACCACCCTGTACCAGTGACGCATACACACGTAACGCCCTTGTACCAATGACGCTTACACATGTAACGCCCCCTGTACCAGTGACACTTACACACATAACGCCCCTTATAGTAGTGTTGCTTACACATGTAACATCCCAGTACCAGTAACGCTTACACACGTAACGCCCCCTATATTAGTTACGCTTACACATGTAACACAGCATACACATGTTACACCACCCTGTACCAGTGATGCATACACGCGTAACGCCCCCTGTACCAGTGACGCTTACACATGTAACGCCCCCTGTACCAGTGACGCTTACACGCATAACGCCTCCTGTACCAGTGACGCTTACACACGTAATGCCCCCTGTAGCAGTGACACTTACACATGGAACACCCCCTGTAGCAGTGACGCTTACACACGTAACGCCCACTGTAGCAGTGATGCTTACACATGCAAACCACCTGTAGCAGTTACGCTTACAAACACGCAACGCCCCCTGTACCAGTGACGCATACACATGCAAACCCCCTGTAGCAGTGACACTTACAAACACGCAACGCCCCTTTACCAGTGACGCTTACACATGCAAGGCCCCCTGTAGCAGTGACGCTTACACACAATATTCCGCACAGTCACACATACACACACACATACATACACATATATGTACATACATTACACATATACACAGTCACACATATATTACACATACATACATACATACATACATACATACACACACACACACACACAAACACACACACTTTCACTCACTCACTCTCTTTAAATCCCCTTACCTAAGGAAGTCTGGCAGGCCGAAGCTGGAGTAGATCATCCTCCTGTTCAGCCTGTTCCTGTGTAGCTCCGCCCCCAGTTCCATGTAGCTCCACCCCCTTTTAGGTCAGCACACTGCACTGACACAGGGGAGGGGGAGAGGACCTTCATGCTGCTGACGCTGGCTCTGCTGCCTGTCATAGAGTGTGATAGGCGCAGCAGCAGGGGGACATCAGCTCAGTACAGGAATGCAGAGCTGGGAGAGCACCTCTCCATTCCTGGCGCCTCCCTGCACTGCATGCCTTTGCTGAGTGGTTTGCGCCGGCTCTGACCATGGGGTATAGACGGGTCCACCAGGAGCCATTGGCACTTTAAGAGTTTGAGAGTGTGGGCTGGCTCCTCCCTCTATGCCCCTTCTACCAGACTCAGTCTAGAAATTGTGCCCGAGGAGACAGACATTTTCGAGAGAAGGATTTAACACAGATAGTGCCAAGATTCATACCAGCTCACACATAAAAGGCACATCAAGCTAACTAGCTTGAAACACTCAGCATCTGCTGAAACATTACTTACCAAGTAACAATGCAGTACATAACTAAACCAAAGAAGTACTGAACCAGATAACGGTTGCAGGAAAACGAAGCGCTGGGCGGGCGCCCAGCATCCTCTACGGACTATGAGAAAAGGATTTACTGGTAGGTACCCAAAATCCTATTTTCTCTTAGGTCCTAGAGGATGCTGGGGTCCACATTAGTACCATGGGGATGTACCAAAGCTCCCAGAACGGGAGGGAGAGCACGGAGGCTCCTGCAGAATTGATAGACTGAACTTCAGATCATCAGAGGCCAAAGTATCGAACTTGTAAAACTTTTCAAACATGTTCGACCCAGGCCAAGTTGCAGCTCGGCAAAGTTGCAATGCCGAGACACCCCGGGTAGCCGCCCAGGAAGACCCCAACTTACGAGTTGAGTGGGCCTTAACAGATTTTGGACATGGCAATCCTGCCGTAGAATAAGCGTGCTAGATAGTGAACCTAATCCAGCGAGAGATCATCTGCTTAGAAGCAGGATACCCAATTTTCTTGGGATCATATAAGACAAACAGAGAGCCCGACTTTCTGTGACGAAAAGTTCTCATCACATATATCCTCAGAGCCCTCAAAACATACAAGGACTTTGATGTAATTGAGGAGTCAGTAGCCACTGGCACCACAATAGGTTGGTTGATATGAAATGCCGACACAACCTTCGGAAGAAACTGCTGACGTGTCCGGAGCTCAGCTCTATCTTCGTGGAAGATCAAGTAAGGGCTTTTACAGGATAAAGCGCCCAATTCGGACACACGTCTAGCAGAAGCTAAGGCCAACAACGTGACAGCCTTCCATGTAAGAAATTTGACCTCAACCTCCTGTAGAGGCTCAAACCAATCCGACTGAAGGAACTGCAACACCACGTTAAGGTCCCAAGGCGCCATAGGTGGTACAAAGGGAGGTTGGATGTGCAGAACTCCCTTCAAAAAGGTCTGAACCTCAGGGAGGGCAGCCAATTGTTTCTGGAAAAAAATGGATAGGGCCGAAATCTGGACCTTCACAGATTCCAACCTCAGGCCCATATCCACACCTGCTTGCAGGAAGAAGAGAAAACGTCCGAGTTGAAACTCCACCGTAGGAAATTTCTTGGATTCACACCAAGAGACATATTTCTTCCAAATACAATGGTAATGTTTAGATGTTACCCCTTTCCTAGCCTGTATCAGGGTAGGACTGACCATCTTCGGAATGCCCTTCCGAGCAAGTATTAGGCGCTCAACCTCCATGCCATCAAACGTAGCCGCAGTAAGTCTTGATAGGCGAATGGCCCCTGCAGCAGCAGGTCCTCCCGAAGAGGAAGAGGCCTCAGCTCTTCCTGCAAGAGATTCAGAAGGTCCGCGTACCAAGCCCGCCTTGGCCAGTCTGGAGCAATGAGGATCACTTGAAGTCTTGTTCTCCTTACGAGCTTTAGAACTCTTGGGATGAGTGGGAGTGGTGGAAACACGTACACCGACTGGAACACCCACCGAGACACCAGGGCGTCCACTGCTTGTGGGTACAATAGCGTCAAAGCTTGTCAGAAATCGCAGGTATCTTGTGACCCAGTACATATGTCCCTGTTGGCCAGAGCCAGTTACCAGGACAGGAGTGAAAAACATCACCCCTTCAGGGACAGTAGCGGATCTTGCCACGGGCAAGCAGGACTTTTGCCCGGGGCGCCACCTTCTGGAGGGCACCGGCGCCATCCGGAGGGCGCTGCACCATGGCAAGATCCACTACTGTGCCCCCCGCTGTGTCCCGCTGTGTCCCCCGCTGATCCCCGCTGTGAAGGGAACTAGACGCTACGCGTCTAGTTTCCCTTCATGGAGAGGATCTTTGCTGTGCGGTGCGTGATGACATCATCGCGCACGCGCAGCATTGTGGGACTCACACAGACGCTAGGGGTCATATTTGACCTCTAGTGTCTGTGTATGCTGTGCTATGGAAGAGACGTCATGACGTCTCTCCCATAGATCAGAGGAGAGGAGCGGCGCCGGCGGAGGTCTGCAGTGATCGGGAATCAGGAGCGAATAATACATCCAAAGAATGCTCATCGGCCACTGCACTAACATAAAGATACAGTTGCGGCTGCGAAAAAAAGTCACTATTGCAACTGCGTCCACCTCTCTGAATCACCCTCATATTATTCATCTGTTTCTACTTCATCATGTTGTTCATTACTATATCCATATGTGGGATGTAGTCACAATGCCGCTGGACGGGATCCCGGCAGTCAAAATTACGACGCTGACATCACAAACGAAGACATAATCCTGGCATCAAAATCCCTACGGAGATCGAGATCCCTGTGTCAAAATACCAACACCAATACCATCCCTACAGTGAAGCATGGTGGTGGCAGCATCAGGCTGTGAGGATGTTTTTCAGCGGCAGGAACTGGGAAACTAGTCAGAATAAAGGGAAAGATGAATGCAGCAATGTAGATAGACATCCTGGATTAAAACCTTCTCCAGAGCGCTCTTGACCTCAGACTCGGGCGATGGTTCATCTTTCAGCAGGACAGCGACCCTAAGCACACAGCCAAGATAGCAAAAGAGTGGCTTCAGGACAACTCTGTGAATGTCCTTTGTGGCCCAGCCAGAGTCCAGACTTGAATCTGCTTGAACATCTCTGGAGAGATCTGAATATTGAGGTGCTGCAAACAGGAATGGGTGAAACTGGCCAAAGATAGGTGTGCCAAGCTTGTGACATCATATTCAAAAAGACTTGAGACTGTAATTGCTGCCAAAGGTGCATTAACAAAGAATTGAGCAAAGGCTGTGAATACTTATGTACATGTGATTTCTTAGTTTTTTTATTTTTAATAAATTTGCAAAAATCTTAAAAAAACTTTTTTCACATTGTCATCATGGGGTATTGCATTTAGAATTTTGAGGGGAAAAATGAATTTATTCCATTATGAAAAAAGGCTGTAACATAAGAAAATGTGGAAAAAGTGAAGCGCTATCAATACTTTCCAGATGCACTGGATGTACATGCTCAGGAAATCACCATTCACACTGCATATGTGCAGGTAACAAAGGTCATGCAACTAACATGTTTGATATCGGCATATAATGATGTTTGTGGGGTGTAAGGGAGACTTTGGAATCTGGGGAATGCGAGAAAGATTCTAAAGATACTGTCATTGTATAAGCTGTCTTACTTGAGAGGTCATGCAAAGCTGTCTACTTGAGAGGTCATGCAAAGCTGTCTACTTGAGAGGTCATGCAAAGCTGTCTACTTGAGAGGTCATGCAAAGCTGTCTACTTGAACATATTGGCCTGTGATGATTTTTTTGACAATGATTTGATTGTTTCCTTTGTGGCAGTATCTGGTGATAGAGCACACTTACCTACTCTCACAGGCGGTGCAGGAGATACCAGATTTTCATAGAAGACTCCCAGACTCACAGGAGAGCAAGTGAAATTGGCAGGATGGGGAGAATAATATGATGGATTGTGGGTCCTTAGGGAAGGGGCACGGCCAATATGATACATTTCTGTAATAATTATGTCATTTTATCTTCCTCGCTATTGACCCACAATTTGCGTCATTATGCCACAACGTGGGCGGGACCTAATGATGTGAAGAGCCTGGCCCCACCCCCGGAGTGATCATCGGCATCTCCTCAATGGGCGTCCCTAGAGAGTAGGAGGAAATAGTAGGTAAGTATGTGATAGAGCAGAGATGGGCAAAATAGTTGGGTCCGTTCCATTTGATTGCTGCTGGCCTGGCTGTAGTAACTACAGCTAGGAGCTGAACACTTCATAACATCGTACTGATGTGTATCGTGGATATGATATGTTAGCCCGTCTGCCTGCATATCGTCCGTTTACACATCATTCTAGTGTGTACCAAGCATTACTACATTATGATGTTAACACGCGCAATTGAGTTTTGCTGTCCAGTATCATTTATGTTATATGGTATGCAGCACTTATTGCTGCTTGGTTTATTATGTATATTTATGTTCTGTACTGTAGCATCTTGTATTTATTTGTGAGGAGTTTTTTTGTACATATTTACATTTTGTGCACTATTATGGGGTATATTTACTAAGGTCCCGATTTTGACCGAGATGCCGTTTTTTCATCAAAGTGTCATCTCGGTAATTTACTAAGCAAAAATCACGGCAGTGATGAGGGCATTCGTAATATTTTGGAAGTCCTAGGAAAAAATCACGAATCAATACACCATCGGTCAAATACGCCTGCAATTTGCTAGAAATCGGGAATTTACTAAAAAGTGCAAAACACAAACACTGCCGACAATAGCCAAACACTGCCGTGCTAAAATACAAATCGTGAAAAAGTGCTAAAAAAAACAGACCTGCTTTTTTATCCCGTGTTTGTATAGGCATGCACGGATCCATGAGATCCGTGCATGTTTTTCAGTGGGAAGGGGGGTGAAATGTTCTAAATTTACTGAAAAAAAATTGCGTGGGGTCCCCCCTCCTAAGGCAAACCAGCCTCGGGCTCTTTGAGCCGATCCTGGTTGCAGAAATATGGGGAAAAAATGGACAGGGGTTCCCCCATATTTAAGCAACCAGCATCGGGCTCTGCACCTGGTCCTGGTTCCAAAAATACGGGGGACAAAAAGAGTAGGGGTCCCCCGTATTTTTGAAACCAGCACCGGGCTCCACTAGCTGGACAGATAATGCCACAGCCGGGGGTCACTTTTATACAGTGCCTTTGCGGCCGTGGCATCAAATATCCAACTAGTCACCCCTGGCCGGGGTACCCTGGGGGAGTGGGGACCCCTTCAATCAAGGGGTCCCCCCCCAGCCACCCAAGGGCCAGGGGTGAAGCCCGAGGCTGTCCCCCCCATCCAATGGGCTGCGGATGGGGGGCTGATAGCCTTTGTGACAAGTGATTGATATTGTTTTTAGTAGCAGTACTACAAGGCCCAGCAAGCCTCCCCCGCAAGCTGGTACTTGGAGAACCACAAGTACTAGCATGCGGCGGGAAAACGGGCCCGCTGGTACCTGTAGTACTACTACTAAAAAAAATACCCCAATAAAGACAACACACACACACCTTGAAAGTATAACTTTAATACATCCATCCACACCTCCATATACACATACTTACCTTATGTTCCCACGCAGGTCGGTCCTCTTCTCCAGTAGAATCCATGGTGTACCTGTAGAAAAAATTATACTCACATAATCCAGTGTCTTAGGCTCCTCTGTAAATCCTTTTGTAATCCACGTACTTGAAAAAATAAAAAAACGGATACCCGACCACGAACTGAAAGGGGACCCATGTTTTCACATGGGCCCCCTTTCCCCGAATGCCAGAAACCCACTCTGACTGATGTCTAAGTGGGTTTCTTCAGCCAATCAGGGAGCGCCACGTTGTAGCACCCTCCTGATCGGCTGTGTGCTCCTGTACTGTATGACAGGCGGCACACGGCAGTGTTACAATGTAGCGCCTATGCGCTCCATTGTAACCAATGGTGGGAACTTTCAGGTCAGCGGTTGACCGAAAGTGACCTCACCGCTGACCTGAAAGTTCCCACGGGGCTTCCATGAACAAGCCTAGTCTACAGGTGGGTCTACAGGTGAAACGTACGTCGGACTCAGACGTCCAATCAGTGACGTCACTGCGGCTTCGCCCTCTCCGGAACGGGCGGCCGCACGGTCTCAGAAAACGGAGCACGGGCGCGATCTTCAATTTACACTCACCGACTGCTGGGATATCTACATCATAGAAAGTGGTAACTCTGTACACAGTATTTGTTTTCCAGCAGCGCTTCAGACCCTCAATCTGGCTCTAACAACGCCAGTGTCTGCTCCGTACTTGCATATAGGAATGAACCTATTACCAGTCAATTAAGGAATTGTATTTTAAGCTATTAAGGAATCGTAAGCCACTTTTGTTTCCACACAGGGATTTGAGACTTTCATTGCTGCTCTCATTCAATTTTCAGGACTGAATTCATTTATTATGTACAGTTAGCCTTATCTATCAGGTACTGCATTACAAGCCGCATTTATCTTTACATAGGGACAAAGAATATTCATCTTTGTTGCTCTCATCTAATTAACTCTTTGCAACATAATTTAGTCAGCTGAATATCTACAGTAACAGCTGACAAACCTACATAGGAGGTGGCTACTTTAAGCATTGTGTCTGTATCAAAACAGCACATCAGATTCTCTTATTTTTGTCCGATGATTCCAGTGCCTGCTTTGTAATTATTTTCAGGATTGAACCAATTTATCACTTATTGACAATTGCACCGTCAGCCTTATTAATTAGGAACTGTATTGCAAATCGTCAGTGTCTCTATATAGGGACTAAGAACCTTCACTTTTTGCTATTTTCATTCAAATAATCTATTGCTACTTAATTAAACTAATTGGTCATCTACAGCAGACATATTTAAAGTATATCCAAACAGCATATTAGACCCTCCTATTGGGCCTAACAACCAAAGTGTCTGCTTTACATCTATTTCTCAGGATTGACTGCATTGCAAATCGTCAGTGTCTCTATATAGGGACTAAGAACCTTATTTTTGCTCATTTTTTTGTTACATTTTTTTGTTACATTTTTCTGCTACTTCTATTTTTTTGAGACAATTAAATCACTTATTCACAATCACATAGTCTTTCAGTAGAGCACATAGGCCATTTTCAAACCAGCACACAAGTCACCCGTGATTCCTGATACAATTGGCCCACGGCCATACTATCCTGAATACGCCCGATCACGTCCGATCTTGGAAGCTAAGCAGGTATGGCCTGGTCAGTACGTGGATGGGAGACCTCCAAGGAATACTGGGTGCTGTGGGCCTTTTTCCCTCAGGAAATCCAATAACATGTTCCTTCAAGCTTAGCATACATTCCAGTTTTTCTGTGACCTGCACATATTGTTTTTTCCAAACAATCATACAACAATTACAACAACATTTTCACCTGCTATATCTAGAACCTTATTTGGTACAATGGCAATCTAGATTTTATATTATTCATTTTTGTTCACTCTAGTGAATTCTTTTAAAAATAAACCATTAAAAGTTAAGCTTTATCCCATCCCCCAGAGGTAGGACTCAAAGGGGTCCTTTCCTCAATCATATATATTTTCCTCAAAAAAATTCTTTTTCATATTTAATTAATGAGTGCTCCCACACAAGGTTATTTTGTCTGTCTCTTGTTCTCTTCCTGTAGGTTAACTACAAAATCCATGGGAGCACCGCCAAAACATAGTACTATTTATGATTTACTATAATAGTCAGTATTTTTGGTATATATCTGTATTTTGTATTCAAGATATTTAATTTCTTAGCTGGTGCAGATCCACAACTTTGTTTTAGCAAATGGGGTGTGCCATGGAATCGACCGTGGCACCCTCGTTTGCTAATGCATTTATGTGGGATGTAGAGAGGGCACTATTTTTTTAACCAACCCTGAGGTGGCACAGCGATTGTTCATCTACTTTAGATATATTGACGATCTGCTCAGAAAATGAGTTAAGAGAGTTGGTGTAATCTCAAAGTCTGACTAATAGCTCTATTAAGCTCACCTTGACCAGTAGCCAGTCAGAGATCTGTTTCTTGGACATTCGGATCAGAATCCAGAATGGGCGGATAGTGACGGGTCTGTATAAATAACCTACAGACCATAATATTATCTTTAGATATGATAGTTTCCATTCTCCAGCTACCACTTAGGGCCTCCCATACTCACAGTTTCTCAGAGTATGCAGAGTCAACAATGATGAAACTGAGACAGTAAAACAGCTGGATGAGATGGAACAGAGGCTCCTTAAGAGGGGTTACCCGATAAAGTTGCTAAAAACAGCTAGAAAAAAGCACTGTTGAACAGGAGAGATACATTACTTCAACCTTCTAGTCCCAGGGACATGACTAAGGTAATACCATGGGTCAGTGAATTTAATGTTATAAGCGAGCTCATCAAGATAAAGATGACAACTCTTTGGCCTATGGACCCTGAATTAAACATTTTTCATGATAAACGACTAATGCCTAGTTACAACTTCTTGACTTGGAAAAATGGGTGTTTCAAATGCCAGTGTCAGCAAAATGTACATATTTTATTTAGCATCAGACTTTGAGTTGGGAAAACTGAATAAGGTGCTAAAGAGATTACAACTGAGTACTCCAAAGTGACCTATATAATGGACATAAACTAGTGTATGGGGCCCCATTAGTAGTGTAAATCATACGTGATCGTTTTTCTTTTTTAGTTTAAGTTGTCAGATGTTGAAATGTATTTTTCTGCTTTGTAGTCGTGCATGCTGTATTCATAGCATAGAGAGAGCTTCATCCAACCATTCCAGATAAATACATTCCTACAATGAAATAGTAAAATTATTGTCTGCATGTAACCTAAATTGCAGTGTATTGTGAGTTGCAGTTGAAACTTAGGGCCTAATTCAGACCTGATCACAGCACCAAAATCTTTCTCTAATGGATAAAACCATGTGCACTGCAGGGGGGGGGGCAGATATAACATGTGCAGAGAGAGTTAGATTTGGGTGGGTTATTTTGTTTCTGTGCAGGGTAATACTGGCTGCTTTATTTTTCCACTGCAATTTATATTTCAGTTTGAACACACCCCACCCAAATCTACTCTCTCTGCACATGTTATATCTGCCACCCCTGCAGTGCACATGGTTTTGGCCATTAGAGGAAAGTTTTGCTGCTTCGATCAGGTCTGAATTAGGCCCTTAGCGGGTGATTCAGATCTGATCGCTGCTGTGCGTTTTCGCACAGCAGGCAATCAGGTTCTTACAGCGCATGCGTTTGCACCACAATGCACACACGCTTCGGACAACAACAAAAGGCATCGCCGGTCAGCGACGGTATGGTGCGAAAAATCCAATTGCACGCGTGTTCGCAAGGTGATTGACAGGAAGAGGCCATTTGTGGGTGGCAACTGAGCAATTATTGGGAGTGTCCAGAAAAACACAGGCATGCCCAAGCATTTTCATGGAGGGTGTGTTCTCATCGCACTGTAGGAGTAAGTCCTGGGCTGCGCACAGACTGCACACAGTGGATTTTTGCAGCTCGGCATACACATGGGATTGCAGACTTGCACGGCGAATTTACACTCCCCCTGGGGGCGGCGACTATCTGAACGCAGGGCAGCAAAGTTTGCAGCCCAGCGATCAGATCTGAATCCCCCCCTTAGTCTCATAGGTTTTGTGATACTTACGTCAGTTGGTGTCACATAATTATTATTATTATTATTATTATTCTGAAAATGGAACTATAGTCAAACCACACTATAATAGTAATCATAATAACTCAAGTGAGTGACTTAGCTTCTCTGCAGTAGTAATGCTGGTACTGTTAAAGAGTTTACATTTTTATTTATTTCTCTTTGCTATACACTTTATGACTCCTCATGTAGGGCCTTTTCCCAGAACAAATTGAGCTCTTAATATTTGATTTATAAACCTTTCCTTTTGCTTTATATGTAGTTTCCTTCCATAGGAATCTCTCCATAAAATGCAATCTTTTATTGAGTACCTAAAGCACAATTTTCTTGATTCAGAGGTGGTCTCTGTACGCAGTGCAACTGCAAATTTATGCTAATGCAGGGCTGGATTAAGGTTTGCTGGGGTCCCAGCCAGGGCAACTACATTGTGGGGCCACCCATCAATAAATTACACTGCCCCCTGCCACTACTATACACCTTATTTTGTCTACGGGCTCCCCGCTGACCGTCAGCATCATATCATGTTTGCGAAACTACAGGGAACAGACTCCTCATGAACATGATGTAGTCCACTGCCAGAGGCAAATGCAGAATTTAGGGGTAGCTTGGTCACTATGGAAACATAGGGGTAAATTTACTAAGATTCGTGTTTTCCCGTTTGAGGTCAAAGTTCAATCACGAATGACATCGAAAGTGTAAATATGCAACTTTTTGAATTGATTACGACTAATTTACTAAGCTGCCGTATTCTGCATTTTCGGGTTTTCCGATGTCGATGTCATTCGTTTTTTTAGGCAGTGTTTTACGTGAGTGACTTGTAAAACACTGCCGACTTTAATACAATGAATCTCGGCCGGATCTGAGAGATCCGTGCTGGGCTTCATTGTGCACTTTGTAAAAAATAAAAATAAAGTTTAAATGTAAAAAAAAAATTGCGTGGGGTCCCCCCTCCTAAGGCAAACCAGCCTCGGGCTCTTTGAGCCGATCCTGGTTGCAGAAATATGGGGAAAAAATGGACAGGGGTTCCCCCATATTTAAGCAACCAGCATCGGGCTCTGCGCCTGGTCCTGGTTCCAAAAATACGGGGGACAAAAAGAGTAGGGGTCCCCCGTATTTTTGAAACCAGCACCGGGCTCCACTAGCTGGACAGACCCCATTTGCTGCCTGAAATACTCGCCATCAAAAATTAAAAAAAATGTGAGTCAGGGTAAACTCCAACAAAGCTTTATGAAATATTGTATGAGTGGGGCACAATATGATGCTCCTACAATACTCAGTATTATATTTTTTAATGAGGGTGGTATGTTGTCTCCCTGACCAAACGCAGTTTGTTATCCTTTTTTAACCTTGTATATTCTTCATGCACATGTTTTTTTGTATATGTTGGTATGTACAGATAGGAGTATATGCATTATGTAACTGTCTGTTATTATGTTTACACAGTTCCGTTCTACATATGTTCTGTATATGTTTGTATGCGGGTGATTGCACAGGATCTAATGAGCCGTAATAACACTTAGGAATTTAGATTGTCATTTTCTCATTAATGAATATCCAAACAGGATGACATGTGAACTCTCATATCATTGGAGATTTTGATTACACTAAAAAGGATGACATGTGATATTCTCGTGTCAGTGCACATTTTTATTACACTAAAAAGCATTAGCAGTTGTGCGCTAACATAAGCCTTAATGTTTGCCTACTGTTGTTTTGCAGCGTCACCATGGTCATGGCTAGCTGGTTGCCGTGATGTCACTTCCACATCACGTGATGTGCTACGAGACGCAGGGCAGGAAGGCCAGTTAGCGTGGCCGCAGAGAACGCTGGTGGGGATATCTGATGAGGGGTAAGTTTGCCTATTTAAATGTTTGATTGTTTCTTTTGCACTTTGTGCATGTCGGCACCAACGACAAAGTTAGTGGTAGGTGGGATGTCCTTAAGAAAGACTATAGGGAATTAGGCAAGAAACTTAAGGCATGGACATCTAAGGTGATATTCTCCAAAATATTACCAGTGCCACGCGCTAGCCCAGGGAGACAGAGGGAGATTCGGGAGGTAAATGTGTGGTTTAGAGACTGGTGTAGGAAGGAGGGGTTTGTGTTCTTGGAACACTGGGCAAACTTCTCAGTCAGGCGCCATCTTTATTTGTCATGATGGATTGCACCTGAATGAGGAGGGGGCTGCGGTGCAGGGGGGCAGGATGGTTAGAAGGTTGGAGGAGCTTTTAAACTAGGAGCCTGGGGGGAGGGTTTAGCTAGAAGCTATGGGTCAAACAGCGAGAACAGTAAGGATGGGGGTAGTGAACAAAATGGCAGTGGTGAAGGGGGGAGGGAAAGATCAGCCAGCAAGGGTAATTGCAGGGGTATTGGCACAAGAATTACTAGCAAAGGTATTGCCCATGGTATTCCCAAATTATTAACTTACGACGATTATGGTTCAACAGTACGGAATTTAGAAAATGATATCCATAGCATAAGGGAAAATACCTACATCGAGGGGGGTTTAGAAAGACCTAATAGGTCAAATAGGGATAGTAGTAAAAAAGCCTGTATTAAGTATGATGCGGGAGGGAGGAGAATAACAGTCGTTAAGAGTAATTCTAGATAGGCAGTTGTAAATAATAAGATACCATTAAAACAAACAAGAAAGGGAAATAGTAAGCTAAAATGTATGCTAGCAAACGCAAGAAGCCTATCAGGTAAAATGGGGGAATTGGAATGGCTTGTATAAAAAAAACAATATATTATAGGTATTACGGAAACATGGCAAATTTGCACTCCCACAACTGGGTTGCAAATTTGGAGGGATATACATTTTTCAGGAGGGAAAGGGCTACCAAAAGGGGAGGAGGGGTATGTCTCTATGTTAAACCATCTCTAAAACCAAACTTAATAGATGTTATTTACGAGGGGACTGGCGATAACGTGGAATCGCTATGGGTTGTGATCACAAGCGGGGGCACTGAAGAAAAAAAACTAGTCATTTGCACGTGGTACAAACAACCGGATATTAACATACATGAGGAGGAACAACTCTTACAGCAAATTGAAAAAGCTGCAGAAATGGGGGACATCCTAGTGTTAGGGGATTTTAGCTATCCTGATATAAATTGGAGTAATGATTCATGTGTAAAAGCTAGGAGCAGCAGGTTTCTAAACACATTAAAGGATCAGTACTTGTCTCAATTAGTCGAGGACCCAACCAGAGGTAATAATATTCTGGACCTAGTTATTACCAATAATGTGGACATTATATCAAACATTACAGTTGGGAAGACCTTGAGAAACAGTGATCACTATATGACCACATTCAACATCAGTTTGAAGAAACATAGCTATAATGGACAGTGGCGGAACTAGCGAGCGGTGGGCCCATGTGCGACAAAATGCTTTGCCCCCCCCCCCCCATCTAAGTCCTCCGCCTCACCCCTGGAGAGGATCTGTGAGGGGGACCTGCTCAGGGCCAGGGAAATGGATACCTAGCAACAGTGCCGTAATTAGTCATTTTAGTGCTGTGTGCAAGAAATGGCATTGGAGCCCCGCCCCTCTATGTAAAACAGGGGCAGTGCGCGCCGCAGGCGCGTGGGGAAAATAGGGGCGTGGCTTCGTGGGGAAGGGGTGTGGCCACAAAACAATACCAATTCATATAACGGTGCACAGTAGTCTCCATTATTCAAATTACGCCGCACGGTAGTACCACTACACCAGGTAGAGACCCTTTTACACATTACGGCAGACAGCATCCCCCTTTTTACACATTATGGCAGACAGCGTCCCCTTTTTACACATTACGACAGACAGCGTCCCCTTTTTTACACATTACGGCAGACAGCGTCCCTTTTTTACACATTATGGCAGACAGCGTCCCTTTTTTACACATTACGGCAGACAGCGTCCCCTTTTTACACATTACGACAGACAGCGTCCCCTTTTTTACACATTACGGCAGACAGCGTCCCCTTTTTACACATTACGGCAGACAGCGTCCCTTTTTTACACATTACAGCAGACAGCGTCCCCTTTTTACACATTACGGCAGACAGCATCCCATTTTTTGCACGTTACGGCAGACAGCGTCCCATTTTTACACATTACGGCAGACAGCGTCCCATTTTTTGCATATTACGGCAGACAGCGTCCCATTTATTACACATTACGGCAGACAGCGTCCCATGTTTTGCACATTACGGCAAACAGGATAGATAGATAGATAGATAGATAGATAGATAGATAGATAGATAGATAGATAGATAGATAGATACATAGAATAGGTATACTTACCGTTTCCGCTGGCTCAGGCTCCTCGTGCAGCTTCTGTTCTGGCAGGGGAGAAGGAGGAGGAGGGGTGGAGGAGGGAGCCGCAGCAGCGCTATGTCATTGGTAGAAGCGCTGCTGCTGCTGGCGATGCGCATCCCAGCATTCACAGCAGCGGAGGGCAGCCTATGGTAAAGGAGAGGGCCAGCTGCAGCAGCGCTTCTACCAATTACACAGCGCTGCTGCGGCTCCCTCCTCAATCCCCCCTCCTCCTCCTCCCCCCCTGTAGCCGATGCGCACATCATCTCCTCGGCAGCGGCGAAACACAGCGGCAGCCAGGCGGCATGTAATGAGTCAGTTTGACTCATTACATGCCGTTCTGGCTGCGGGCCCCTTGACAGTTGCGGGCCCCAGTGCAAGGCACTGCCTGCACTGGCGCTAGTTCCGCCTCTGATAAGAGATCAACCAAAACATTAAACTTTAGAAAAGCTAACTGCAATATGCTGAGACAGACACTAAACAACATTGATTGGGAAGTTTTGTTTCATGGTAAGGACACTTCGGAAATGTGGGATGCTTTAAAAGGGTTGCTGGATAGCAATATTCACAAATTCATTCCCATGGGCAGTAAACACAGGAGTACTAAACACAAACCAATGTAGCTTAATAAAAAGAGGTAAAAAAAGAAATGGCTAAAAAGAGGCGTGATTTTGAAGTATTTAAATCAATTGGCGGGGAGGAGTCATTTCAGTATTATAAAGAATGCAACAAAAGATACAAAAAAGTAATAAGAGCAGCTAAAATTGTAAACGAAAAGCAAATCGCTATCGAGAGTAAAGCCAATCCTAAAAAGTTTTATAAATACATAGGGGTATATGCAATTGCGGTCGAATTCCCGAAATTGTCGAATTTCGGGTCATTTTCGACCAAAAAAAAAAATTCGCCTATGCAATTCAGTGCTTTCCGACCAAAAAACGGACTTTCAAAATTCGACTTTTTGAAATTCGAATTTTTGCAAATTCGACTTTTCTGCAATGATATAAGTGCTGCAATTCGACCAAAGCATATTCAATTCAAGGTTGGAAATTCGACAGCAGTGCTTTTAGACAGCAAATTCGTCATTTTCAATCCGCCACACTTTGGAGGGTGAAAACAAATAAAAAAAATTTAAACATGTTTTTTTTTGTGTTTTTTTTTTTGGGAATAGCAGATCTATTTATATTAGAAGGGATTAGGTACTTTTTTTTTTTTGGAGGCACAAATATTATTTATATATTTTTTAAAATATTATTTTTTTTAATTTTTTTTTTTTATTGCTGGAACGGTAAAATCCTAAAAAAAAATGGCGTGGGGTCCCCCCTCCAAAGCATAACCAGCCTCGGGCTCTTCGAGCTGGTCCTGGTTCTAAAAATGCGGGGGGGAAATTGACAGGGGATCCCCCGTATTTTTAAAACCAGCACCGGGCTCTGCGCCTGGTGCTGGTGCCAAAAATACGGGGGACAAAAAGCGTAGGGGTCCCCCGTATTTTTAACACCAGCATCGGGCTCCACTAGCTGGACAGATAATGCCACAGCCGGGGGTCACTTTTATGCCGTGCCCTGCGGCCGTGGCATTAAATATCCAACTAGTCACCCCTGGCCGGGGTACCCTGGGGGAGTGGGGACCCCTTCAATCAAGGGGTCCCCCCCCAGCCACCCAAGGGCCAGGGGTGAAGCCCGAGGCTGTCACCCCCCATCCAATGGGCTGCGGATGGGGGGGCTGATAGCCTTTTGTGATCATGAAAAGAATATTGTTTTTTCCAGCAGTACTACAAGTCCCAGCAAGCCTCCCCCGCAAGCTGGTACTTGGAGAACCACAAGTACCAGCATGCGGGAGAAAAGCGGGCCCGCTGGTACCTGTAGTACTACTGGAAAAAAAATACCCAAATAAAAACAGGACACACACACCGTCGACAGTAAAACTTTATTTCATACGTCGACACACACATACTTACCTATGTTCACACGCCGACATCGGTCCTCTTCTCCATGTAGAATCCACGGATACCTGAAAATAAAAGATCAATATACTCACCTCAACCAGGGTCCAGAGATAAATCCACGTACTTGTAGAAAATAACAAACCGGACACCCGCTCCATGCCGGACTGAAAGGGGTCCCATGCTGACACATGGGACCCCTATCCCCGAATGCAGAGAGACCTCTCAGTGACAGCTGTCACAGAAAGTTCCCTTCAGCCAATCAGGAAGCGCTACTTCCGTGGCGCTCACCTGATTGGCTGTTCGCTGTCTGTGCTGTGACAGCGCATCGCAAAGCCGCTCCATTACTTTCAATGGTGGGAACTTAGCGGCTAGCGGTGAGGTCACCCGCCGGTCAGCGGCTGACCGGCGGGTGACCCCACCGCTACCCGCAAAGTTCCCACCATTGAAAGTAGTGGAGCGGCTTTTCGATGCGCTGTCACAGCACAGACAGCGAACAGCCAATCAGGTGAGCGCCACGGAAGTAGCGCTTCCTGATTGGCTGAAGGGACTTCAGTGACAGGAGTCACGTGATGTCCCGGCATTCGGGGAAAGGGGTCTGATGTGAAAGCATTGGACCCCTTTCAGTCCGGTATGGAGCGGGTATTTGCGTTTTTTTTTTTTTTACAAGTACGTGGATTATCTCTCTGGACGTGGATTTATCTCTGGACGCTGGAAGGTGAGTATAATTTTTTCACAGGTACCCTCGGATCGTCGGAGACCGTGGCAGTCGGCGTGTCAACATAGGTAAGTATGTGTGTGTCGGTAGTGTGTAATAAAGTTTTACTATCAAGGTGTCTGTGTCCTGTTTTTATTTGGGTATTTTTTTTCCAGTAGTACTACAGGTACCAGCGGGCCTGTTTTTCTCCCGCATGCTGGTACTTGTGGTTCTCCAAGTACCAGCTTGCGGGGGAGGCTTGCTGGGACTTGTAGTACTACTGTAAAAAACAATATCTTTTTATTATCACAAAAGGCTATCAGCCCCCCCATCCGCAGCCCATTGGATGGGGGGGGACAGCCTCGGGCTTCACCCCTGGCCCTTGGGTGGCTGGGGGGGGGGACCCCTTGATTGAAGGGGTCCCCACTCCCCCAGGGTACCCCGGCCAGGGGTGACTAGTTGGATATTTAATGCCACGGCCGCAGGGCACGGCATAAAAGTGACCCCCGGCTGTGGCATTATCTGTCCAGCTAGTGGAGCCCGATGCTGGTGTTAAAAATACGGGGGACCCCTACTCTTTTTGTCCCCCGTATTTTTGGCACCAGCACCAGGCGCAGAGCCCGGTGCTGGTTTTAAAAATACGGGGGATCCATGCCCAATTTTTCCCTGCATTTTTAGAACCAGGACCAGCTCGAAGAGCCCGAGTCTGGTTATGCTTTGGAGGGGGGACCCCACGCCATTTTTTTTCCGTGATTTTCCAGTTTTTTCCCGTTTTTTAAAATCGCGGCAAAATCCGCCAAATCGGCCGATTTTCGCCCGCGGTTCTGGCGAATCCGTTTTTCATTGAATATGGTGAATTCCGGCAGCCACCTGCCAGAATTCACCTGGCGAATTGAGTCGGGAAAAAAAACGGCGAAAAATTGCCGCGATTCGCCGTGAATTGCATATACCCCATAAACAGTAAAAGATTAAAAAAGGAGAATGTAGGCCCATTAAAAGATGAACTGGGAGCCTTGACAAATGATGACAAAATAAAAGCGGATATACTGAACAATTTTTTCCCCTCAGTATTCACCAGGGAGGATCATAAGATGATATTAGTGTATAACGACAGTGAAGGCAATGATTCTTGGCTAGAAGCTTGTTTAGGTGAGGAAGTAGTCCTGGAGAGGCTAAGCAACATAAAGATTAATAAATCACCGACCCCAAATGGTTTTCACCCGAGGGTTATTATGGAGCTAAGGGCACAGCTAGCAAAACCCTTATACTTGATTTTCCATAGTTCAATTAGATCAGGTATGGTACCGAGGGATTGGCGTATAGCTGAGGTAGTGCCATTATTAAAAAAGGGATCTAAAAATCATCCTGGGAACTACAGACCAGTTAGTATAACCTTTATAGTGGGTAAAATATTGGAAGGAATTTTGAGGGACAGCATAGAAAATTATCTGCGGAATACGACGTTTTTTAGCAAGAGTCAGCATGGGTTTGTGAGGGACAGATCATGTCAAACTAACTTAATTAGCTTCTACGAGAAAGTGAGCGATAATCTTGACCAGGGCAAGGCAGTGGATGTGGTCTTTTTAGATTTTGCAAAAGCCTTTGATACAGTGCCTCACAGGAGACTGATCATCAAATTAAGGGAACTTGGCCTAGGAAATACTATTTGTACATGGACAGTTAATTGGCTGGATAACAGGGTACAACGAGTAGTGGTCAATGGGATGTTCTCCAGCTGGGCACCAGTGGTCAGCGGTATACCACAAGAGTCCGTACTTGGTCCGCTACTGTTCAATATATTTATTAATTATCTAGGAATAGGCCTGGGAAGCACAGTGTCAATCTTTGCAGATGATACTAAACTGTGTAAGGTAATTAATTTAGAAATCGATGTGGAGTCTCTACAGAATGATTTACTTAACCTTGAAACCTGGGCGTCTAAATGGGGAATGAGGTTCAATTTTGAAAAATGCAAAGTTATGCACTTTGGGATTAAAAACAAACTTTCATCCTACTCACTTAATGGGGAAAATTTAGGGGTAACAGTAGTGGAAAAAGATTTGGGGTGGTCATAGATAATAGGCTTAATAACAGTACACAATATCAAAATGCAGGAAAGAAGGCAAGTAAAGTCCTTGCGTGCATAAAACGGGGTATAGAGACAAGGGACGAGGATGTAATCCTGCCTCTGTATAAATCATTGGTACGTCTGCACCTGGAATACTGTGTTCAATTTTGGGCACCATATTATAAAAAAGATATCTGGGAGCTTGAAAGAGTTCAAAGGCGAACTACTAAACTGATTAAAGGGTTAGAGACACTGGAGTATGAGGAAAGGCTTACTAGGTTAAATATGTATTCCCTTGAAAAGAGGAGACTAAGAGGTGACATTATTAATATCTTAAAATATGTAAAGGGTCAATACAAAGAGTGCAGGGAATTTGTTTATTAATAGAATTCTGTATAAGGCATGTGGGCACTCACTGAGGCTAGGGGAGAGAAAATTTTGTACAAATCGTAGGAAAGGGTTCTTCACCGTAAGGGCAATAAGGATTTGGAACACCCTGCCAGAGAAGGTAATAATGGTGGACAGTTTTCTAGCTGAAAAAAGTATCCAAGGCTATAGCATTTAATATATTGACATTAAGTATATAGGAGTGAAACTAAATATAGTTGATAATTGGTACGAAACCATTACTTCAGCTGGTGCATTATAATGTGCACTTCTTAATACAGAATACAGGTTGAAACCGATGGGCATTTTGCCTCTTTTCAACCTCATTAACTATGTTACTATGCTACATGTTATTGTCCTGAAGATGGGAAGGTGGTCCCCGAAACGTTGACAGCACAAAATATATGTTTGCTTTGATTCACAAACCTCCGAGTGCCGCCTCTTCTTTGCTCCATATCATACAAGGGTTGCGGACCTTGGGGAGGGCACTGGAGCAAGTTTGTCACATCAAATTGTCATGTTTCGCTAGATACAACCCCTCTATAGACACCATTGAAAACAAATACTGTATATGGCGTTATACTGCTGTATTAAAACTATTTTTCTCTTATTATATACAAATTCTAAATAAAATGTTTGGTATCCCTATAGAACATTTAGGGCAGAATTCAGTTGTTTGCGGCGCCAGCAGCCAGTGGATGGTGCCCAATGAAGCTATTCAATTTCACAAAACGCTATTAAATTGCTTTTACATTCGGGTGCGATCAGCTACCGCTGCCGGCATTTCCGCTCTCAATCCCCTGAGGTGGCAAGCTGATATGACCCAAAAAAACCAACCCATTATTTGGGTGCCCAAATGAAACTTTTCGCATTGCGCCTATTACTTTGGTCAGGTTTAGCTGCTTTACACGGCTAAACCCAACCTCTGTGGGTGCGATAAAAAAGAACACTGGAACTTGTCCTAGTCAGGGGCAGATTGGGATGGAAAACCAGCCCGGGAAATTTACGGAAACAGCCCTAATGGGGGTGTGGTCTGATGAGGGGGTGGGGCAGGGTTGGACTGGCCCACAGAGGTACAGGGGAAACCACTGGTAGACCCCACTGCCTGAGGGGCCATCTCTTCCTCTAGGGATCAGGTTCCAGACTGTCCACTTGAATTATACATTATACTGCACGTACATGTGTTACCTTATACTGCACAGGACTATGGGATATTCTCTATAGTGCATTGCTGTTATTAATCTGGTAAATTATCATTATGCACTACCATTATTTGCTATATATGTTTATCAAGTGGCCCAGACCATGCAGTTGTAGCGGTTAGTCAAGTCTCTGTGATGACTGGCCACACCACCTCTGAAGCTGGCTACACCCCCTCCATAGCTTGTTACACCCTTAAACATGGGCCTCTACTACTGCATTCCCCGGTGGGATCTACATGACCCAGTCTGACACTGGGGGGGGGGGGGGTCTGTTTAGGGTGGGTGGGAACCCTCCTCATAGGGCCTGATTGTACGCAAACATGTACTTCCTTGCATCTTTTGCTGCAGACTAGGGGCCTGACATGGGCAGCATAAGAGGTATAACTTACCATGTAGCCATGGCAGCATCACTGGATGGTAAAGTTGCTATACCGCAGAGATGGAATAACAGAATGAATGGGGACAAAGCAGTGTATTGAGTGCGGTGGGCTGCCTGATCATGTGGAAGGTGAGACCACATGACAACACACAAAACAGGCCCCACAGACACATCGGCCTACCAGGAATCTTCCTGGTGAGCCCTATGTCGAATTCACCACTGGTTCTCGTGTTTCTATAAGTGTATATCAAGTCTGACTGAACATGTTTTACTTTTAATAGAGTATAACTTAAGATAATTTGTATGTATAACCCTACCTCTGTAAGAGAGAATTTTTTATTTTTTTATGGATTTTTTTTCCTTTTAACTTTTCTTTCTGATTTTTTAGATTCTCCTCCAATTTGTAGCAGATCCTTACATTTTCTTCTCATTTTTTGATAGTTCAGTAAAGTTTTATATACAGTATGAGTGCAATGTTTTACTATAATGTCCTATATGGCAGCGGTCACCATAACACTAGTCACTAGCGGTGAAATACCGATGCAAGAAACCTGGCGCCACATGATTTACTCTCTCTATGGATGTCCACAACACTCAGATGGAAAATATATCCTGTGGAGAGCACAGCAAACTACCGTACCCGCAGCGTAGTGAGCACAGCGAGCCCGCAAGGGGCTTGCTAGCATTTGCCCCCCTTCCTGCATACCAGTTGTCGGGATCCCGCTGTCGGCATACTGACGGCCGGGATCCCACAAACCAGCTTTGCATACCGATCCCGTCCTGTATTGTATCCTAATCATATATTAGTACTATACAGTATGTCCTATGCGCCTTTATACATGTAGAGACCACCAGTACCCCATTAAGTAATAAAAAATTGACTGACATTTGCACATGCGCATACGGTCATAACGGTCCATAGCAATTATGAGTCTTGGAAAGCAACCACACTGTGCATGTGCAGAATAACAAGTGCGGGTTTAAAAGAGGACAATTGGGACTTGTAATATTACGATTGGAGAAAGCCATTGACAGGTTGTGGAGGCGGAGAAACGCGTAATTGTCACAGGTGCACTAGCTGGATAAACTTTACATATTCTTGAGAGGTGTGCGCAGTGCTTGGATATTTATCCCTCCAGAGATGACGGCACTAGCAGCCAGGAGCTATATTACTGCAAATTTACTCCATTTACCAAGGATATTGTCAAAAGTATTACTCTAACAACACTAATCTCCTTTGAATAATTTCTATAATTTGATTAACTTCTGGCCAGGATATGACATTGTGATATCACCAAGTTAATTGTTATATACTGTACTGCTTCTAATTAACAAACAACTCTTTTGTGATATACATAATCACATGTTGCTCTAACTGAAGACGTTAACCCATCTATGTGCATGGACTTGATAGTAGACATATGTCAGAATACAACGTCTGCACTGCAGGGTGATAATCTTGATATAAAAAAAAAATATGCCAGCCAGTGTTCTATAATATTGTTTAATTATTTGTATCTAGATTATATTTGAATATTAAATACTGATTACTTGCGCTTTCTTTTCTGTTGATTGTTTTATTTATATAACAGTTTAATTATCCCTATACTGAAAGCAGCAAGTAATCAGTTCACTGCAGTGATTATTGATTGCTAGTGGTGCAGGGTGCAAGCAGTTTCAAATAACGTGGAATGCAGTAATCGAGAGTCTCATTGAGCTAACTGGAACACGTCTGTATCCCACTGTGGCACTCTAACGGAAAGGTGGCACTGTGCATGCGCAGAAGTATAGATGGTGGCCATCTTGGTTAAGGAATGATGCCCCCCAACATGGAGATTGCGCAGTAGCGCTTTCGGAATTTCAAAATTTTCGACTGTCTAAAGTCAACAAGGATTATTTTGGAGTTTTCTATTGTTATTTTGCAAATTGCCCTAGCTTCCCATGCCTCTGCATTTCACAAGCGATCATTAGACTTTTATGGATAAGGCCAGAGGTTCTCAAACGCGGCCCTCAAGGCAACCCAACGGTCCAGGATTTAGGCAGAGCCTCCCCTGTCATACTCCCTCTCAAACTCCTGAGATTTTATATGAAAACAATTAGAATAATACAAAGAAGATATTTATAACATAAACATCTACTTTGTTTATTGTAATCTTTTTTATAGCTAACACTCACCAACTTTGTGGAAATCCCAAGAGCTGCAGTGAGATGAGAGATGAGGCGGCAGCAGCTCTGCCTCGGTTCTACAATCAGATGCTGCTTTGCAGAGCTGTGGGCGGGGCCACACCACGGGCAGTAAAGCAGCACAGAAAGGGAGCTAATAGAGGCATGCCTTTGAGTGTGGGGGCGGGCCTTGTGCACTGATGGACACTTGGATGTGTCATGTGACCAGAAATTGCACTGTAGTCGGAGCTCAGTCAGCAGCAACAAGAGAAAACACAGGTATGCAGGTAGAAGACTCAATGGACACTATAGCTTAGTGTAGTGAGGGGAACGTTACAGTGAGTAGGGGGTGAAACAGGCTCCCAGCATTCAGACCCATCCCCATGTGTGCCTCCCCAGCCATTCACCTCACCGCATGTCACTCGTTTTAGATATATCCATGGCTCAGCACAGATGGTTATCTCAAATTGACTGAGGTGCTACTTAAGTTACCTGTGGTCAAGCATGGATAAACTTAAAACCTGGACCGTTGTGGTGCCTTGAGGACCGCGTTGTGAACCTCTGGATTAGGCAAATTGAAAATCACCATTGCGCTTGATGTGTCTGAATTAACATGACTAAATCTAGTATAATTTGAATAAATTTGAATAATTTGAATAAAACCTATCAAGGAAAGAAATAAACGTGGAACAAAATGTAAATTATAGAGGATATTCAAGGTCTTTCTAAAATTACAATGTGTAACTTTATAATAAAAATTATCAAAATAATTTATGTATTAGCATGAGTTACAGAACGTATTGACATGAGAAATCTTCCCTGAATAACAAATAAACATCCAACAGCGTAAAACTTTTCAGTATCGCACTCAGAAATTAGTATATACAAAGGAGAACATGTGAAGACGTTTCAGCCAGAAGGTGGTGCTATAGTTTTAATTATATAGAAGAATAAATATCTATGGTCAAAGGTGACATTATCAGGGTGATTAATGATTAAACATGTTTTTTAAATCTGTGAACTGTGCACATCTGTATAACCACGGAAAGTCTTGATTATGTAGCTCTTTATTTTAGTTAGTATCCAAATAATCATAATTTGGGTCATAATGTCCTAGCGTACATGTAATTTTATAGTAGGGCGCTTATTTCTCAGCTCCTTTCCCTGAACGATACTTGCTGCTCCCTCCCGCTTGCTCTTACAATCATATCTGTTATGTAATCTGTACTGTCACGCAATAAAAAGGATAAAAAAAAAAAAATCAGATAGAGAAAATGCACTGCTTCCTACTCTAAATCAGCATGTATCTCAGAGATTGTGAGCTGGCGACCAGGTTATTGAAATAAATGTTAAATATGTTATACAAGAATTCCTCTTTTTGTAAAATGAGGGAGAGCTAAGAAAAGTGTCCCTAAAATCGGTTTCCTGTCATTTCAGGAAATCACAATTGTAAAGCGCAGTGAAATATGTTACGCTATATAAATAAATGTTAATATTTTTTGCAGCCTAATTTCAGCTATGGGGGCTATGTATCAAAGCATGGAGAGAGATAAAATGGAGAGAAATAAAGCATTAACTAAGGAGCTCCTAACTGTCATTTTTCAAACACAGCCTGTAAAATGCGAGGCAGAAGCTGATCCCTCAACGCGAGTGCTATCAAAATTCAATTGCTGCGCGTGTGCCAGTGATGTGCGGCGGGGTGAGGCAGAGCCTTTCCTGTCATACTAATATTTGACTGTATAAAGTATATTAAAAATACAAAGAATATGTTTGAAATATCTTCTTTGAATTATTCTAATCATTTTTATAGCCAAAACTCTGGAGTAAATAGTCTATGGCAGGTGAGGCAGTGCCTCACCTTGCTATCTTTTCCACACATCTCTGATCAAAACTCACCAAATTTCCAGGAGTTTATACTGCTGCACCTGTGTATAATGCCCAGATGTATCCTTTGGCTCATATATTGCATGTAAATCTGGCTCTGGTGCTAGCAAATGCCTCCTGAACTATTTAGCTCACCGCACGTCCCTGGCGTGAGCACTGCAGCTCACTTCGACCAACTTGCAACAGAATGAGGCTCATTGTGTAGAAACTGTTTACAGAAAACTACTGTTACTGTAAGTACAACAAAATGAAAGATAAATACTAGAAGTGACTGCTGGGCAATACTACTAGATAGACTCCATGGGTGGAGCTAAATACACTCTGGGTGATACCCTCTGGAGCACTTTTATAGTATGAGTTTTACACTGTAGGCAAGTATGCTGTTTTCAATGATCTTTAGCATGTTACAGTGGATCTTAATATAAATGAAGCTACATCTGGACTGCAATCTGTGTTTGCTAGTACTGTATTTAAAAAATAGGAATGTCATGATTTTAGAGCAAAAAAAATTATATTTCTTGATTAAACATTATGATTTGTTGGTTATTTGATAATATTAATTATAAATAGTTACTAAATTTGCATTTGTATATTTATTTACCATACCTCTCAACGTCTAAATAATGAAAGTGGGAAAAGGGGGTGGGGCCTTGTGTCTACCATTTTAGGGGTGTGTCCAAGTGTCACGCCACTTTTTTTATCACGCCGGGGGCGAGCTCAACACTCTGGCAGCTACTGGGCCGCCCTTAACCTCCTACCGATACTAAATGGATGCCGTGTACATGCTATGAGTAGCAGTGACAGAGTGTTCCCAAACCTCCTGTGGCCAGCGGGTGGGACTGTCCCATTAAATTCAGGATGGTGGGAGTAATGGCTTTTCTAGTATATAACCACTCAGTGATCATTATCAGAGAGAAAAAAATAGCATTTTAATTACCTACCTGTAAATCTTTTTCTCGTAGTCCGTAGAGGATACTGGGGTCCATTTAGTACCATGGAGTATAGACGGGTCCACTAGGAGCCATGAGCACTTTAAGAATTTTATAGTGTGGGCTGGCTCCTCCCTCTATGCCCCTTCTACCAGACTCAGTCTAGGAAACTGTGCCCGAGGAGACGGACATACTTCGAGAGAAGGAGAGATAAGGATGGTGGTGAGATTCCGAACCAACACACACAACAAGAGGAAAGCCATGCTAACCAAACTTGAAACAGGAACAGCAACGGCTGAAAAACATTACTTAACCAATTAACAGTGCAGGAAGAACCAAGCACTGGGCAGGCGCCCAGTATCCTCTGCTGACTACAAGAAAAGGATTTACTGGTAAGTAATTAATATCCTATTTTCTCTTATGTCCTAGAGGATACTGGGGTCCATTTAGTACCATGGGGATGTACCAAAGCTCCCAAACCGGGTGGGAGAGTGCTGAGGTTCCTGCAGAACTGATTGGTCAAACTGAAGGACCTCAGAGGCCAAAGTATCGAACTTGTAGAACTTAGCAAACGTGTTCGAACATGACCAAGTAGCTGCTTGGTAGAGCTGTAAAGCCGAGACACCCAGGAAGAACCCACCAACCTAGTAGAGTGGGCCTGTACAGATTTTGGACATGGCAAACTTGCCGTGGAATAAGCATGCTGGATAGTAAGTCTGATCCAGTGTGCAATTGTCTGCTTTGTAGCAGGACACCCAATATTAGGATCATAAAGAACAAACAGCGAGTCCGTCTTTCTGTGACAAGCTGTTCTGTTCACATATACCTTCAAAGCCCTCACAACATCCAAAGACTTTGAAGTAGCAGAGGTGTCGGTAACAACCAGGACCACAATAGGTTGGTTGATGTGAAATGCGGACACCGCTTTAGGAAGAAATTGCTGACGAGTTCTGAGTTCAGCTCTGTCCTCATGGAAAATTAAATAGGGACTTTTATGACACAAAGCCCCCAGCTCCGACACACGTCTTGCTGAAGCTGAGGCCGACAGTGTGATGGTCTTCCACGTAATATATTTCACATCCACCTCCTGTAAAGGCTCAAACCAGTCCAATTGGAGGAACTGCAGTACCACATTGAGATCCCAAGGTGCCCTAGGAGGCACAAAGGGAGGTTGGATGTGCAGAACACCCTTCAAGAATGTCTGGACCTCTGGGAGAGAAGCCAATTGTTTCTGAAAGAAAATGGACAAGGCCGAAATCTGTACTTTTATGGAGCCCAGACACAGGCCCACATGCACACCTGCCTACAGAAAATGCGGGAAACGTCCCAGATGAAATTCCAACGCAGAATAATTTCTGCTCTCACACCAAGAGACATATTTCTTCCAAAAACGATGGTACTGCTTAGATATTACCTCCTTCCTGGCTTGGATCATAGTTGGGATAATCTTGTTAGGGATCCCTCTCCTGGTTAGAATCAGCCGTTCAACTTCCATGCCGTCAAACATAGCCACGGGTAAGTCCTGATAGACGAATGGGCCCTGTTGCAGAAGATCCTCGTGAAGAGGTAGAGGCCACGGATCTTCGAGGAGCATCTCCAGAAGGTCTGCGTACCAGGCCCTTCTTGGCCAGTCCGGGGCAATGAGTATTTCTTGAACCTTTTCCCTTTTTATTCATTTTAGAATTCCTGGGTTCAGAGGAAGTGGAGGAAGCACGTACACCATCTTATAAACCCATGGAGTTATCAGGGCGTCTATCGCCACCGCCTGTGGGTCTCTCGACCTGGAACAATACCGCCTGAGATTTTTGTTGAGACAATGGGCCTTCATGTCGCTCTGTGGGTATCCCCTTCGATTTAACTAGCACCTACACACTTTCGGGTGAAGGCCCCACTCCCCTGGGTGCAGGTCGTGTCTGCTGAGGAAGTCTGCTTACCAGTTGTCTACTCCCGGAATGAAGACTGCTGACAACGCCACAGCGTTTCTCTCTGTCCAGAGGAAAATTCTTGACACCTTCGACATCACTGCTCTGCTTTTCTGTTGGCTTATGTACGTTACTGCCGTCACATTGTCCGACTGGACCTGAATTGCCCAATCTTGAAGAAGATGTGAGGCCTGCAGAAGGGTGTTGTATATGGCCCTGAGTTCCAGAATGTTGATTGGAAGGATGACTTCCTGACTTGACCATCTTCCAGGAAACTACACCCCCTGAGTGACTGCTCCCCAACCTCAGAGGCTTGCGTATGAGGTTAACAGAATCCAGTTCTGAATTCCAAACCTTCGTCCTGCGACGAGGTGAGAAGACTGTAGCCACCACAGAAGGGAGAGCCTGGCTTTTTGCGACAGATGGATCCTCTGGTGCATGTGAAGATGCAATCTGGACCATTTGTCCAACAGATCGAGCTGGAAGGGTCTTGCGTGAAACCTTCCTCATAAGAGGCCACTATTTCCCCAGAAGACGAATGCACAGATGCACAACACCCGGGTTGGCTTCAGGACATCCCGAATCATCGACTGGATTACCAATGCCTTTTGTGACTCCGTGTCCAGTATCATTCCCAGGGATGGAAGCCTCCGTGTCGGCTCTAGGTGAGATTTCGGAAGGTTCAGGATCCACCCGTGATCCTGTAGGAGTTTGGTTGAGAGAGCAATGCTGTCCAGCAACCTTTCCCTGGACGGCACTTTTGTCAGGAGATCATCCAGGTACGGAATTATGTTCACTCCCTGCTTGCGGAGTAGAAACATCATCTCTGCCATCAACTTGGTGAACACCCTTGGTGCCGTGGAGAGACCAAATGGCAGGGCCTGGAACTGGTAGTGACAGTCCTGCAGTGCAAACCTGAGATAAGCCTGATGAGGTGGACAGATCGTAATATGAAGGTACGCATCCTTGATATCTAGAGACACTAGGAATTCCCCCTCCTCCAGAGCTGAGATCACTGCTCTCAGAGACTCCATCTTGAATTTGAACACTCGTAAGTACGGGTTCAAAGACTTGAGGTTCAGAATTTGTCTTACCGAACCGTCCGGCTTCGGTACTACGAACAAGTTGGAATAGTACCCCTTGTTTAGTAGATGAGGTGGAACTGAAACAATGACCTGAGTCTGTACCAGTTTTTGGATGGCATACTGTAAAGTTATACTTGCCTCTTGTGAAACTGGCAAGCCTGATTTGAAGATTATGTGAGGTGGGAGCTTTTGGAACTCCAGTCTGTAGCCCTGGGAAATAAGATTTATGACCCAGGGATACTAGCACGAATTTGACCAGATCTGACTGAAGAATTGTAGTCGGGCTCCCACCTGACAGCCTTCCAGGCATTGCGGTCCACCATCATGCTGAAGTCTTTTAGGAAGCCGAGCCTAAGCTCTGTTCCTGAGCACCTGCTGTTGCTGGTTTACGTGGTTTACCTCTTGCACCGCTGGAGGACGTAGAAGCACCTCTGGATTTGCTCTTGAACTTGGCCTTCCGAAAGGACTGTAACTTAGAAGCTGAATAAGTCTTCTTGATTGGGGGGGGCTGCGAAAGGAAGATACGTAGACTTACCCGCAGTAGCTGTGGAGATCCATTTGTCTACTTCATCTTCAAACAAGGCCTCTCCTTTCCTGGAGTCCGTGTCAGCAGTCCACTGGCCTAGCCACAAACACTGCCAGCAGCTGTGTACAATGGCCCTCATTCCGAGTTGTTCGCTCGTTCTTTTTCATCGCATCGCAGTGAAAATCCGCTTAGTACGCATGCGCAAAGTTCGCACTGCGACTGCGCCAAGTAACTTTACTATGAAGAAAGTATTTTTACTCACGGCTTTTTCTTCGCTCCGGCGATCATAATGTGATTGACAGGAAATGGGTGTTACTGGGCGGAAACACGGCGTTTCAGGGGCGTGTGGCTGAAAACGCTACCGTTTCCGGAAAAAACGCAGGAGTGGCCGGAGAAACGGTGGGAGTGCCTGGGGGAACGCTGGGTGTGTTTGTGACGTCAACCAGGAACGACAAGCACTGAACTGATCGCACAGGCAGAGTAAGTCTGGAGCTACTCTGAAACTGCTAAGTAGTTAGTAATCGCAATATTGCGAATACATCGGTCGCAATTTTAAGAAGCTAAGATTCACTCCCAGTAGGCGGCGGCTTAGCGTGTGTAACTCTGCTAAATTCGCCTTGCGACCGATCAACTCGGAATGAGGGCCAATGGCCCTCATTCCGAGTTGATCGGTCGCAAGGCGAATTTAGCAGAGTTACACACGCTAAGCCGCCGCCTACTGGGAGTGAATCTTAGCTTCTTAAAATTGCGACCGATGTATTCGCAATATTGCGATTACTAACTACTTAGCAGTTTCTGAGTAGCTCCAGACTTACTCTGCCTGTGCGATCAGTTCAGTGCTTGTCGTTCCTGGTTGACGTCACAAACACACCCAGCGTTCGCTCAGGCACTCCCACCGTTTCTCCGGCCACTCCTGCGTTTTTTTCCGGAAACGGTAGCGTTTTCAGCCACACGCCCCTGAAACGCCGTGTTTCCGCCCAGTAACACCCATTTCCTGTCAATCACATTACGATCGCCGGAGCGAAGAAAAAGCCGTGAGTAAAAATACTTTCTTCATAGTAAAGTTACTTGGCGCAGTCGCAGTGCGAACTTTGCGCATGCGTACTAAGCGGATTTTCACTGCGATGCGATGAAAAAGAACGAGCGAACAACTCGGAATGAGGGCCAATGATTTGAGTGTAGTCTCAATTTTACGATCAGCCGTTTCTTTCAGGGAGGCTGCACCAGGAACAGGCAATACAATTTTACGTGAAAGCCTAGAGACTGATGCGTCCACTATCGGTGGATTTTCCCATTTTTTCCTATCCTCCCATGGAAAAGATAAGAGTAACCTTTTAGGGATTTGAAACTTCTTATCAGGATTAACCCATGGTTCTTCAAACAGGGTATTCAATTCCTTTGACACTTTACATTAAAATAAGATTCCTCACACACCAGTCCTCTGACACCTTATCAAGAATAAGCAGAACATCTCTGATAGCCTCTATAAGAGCCTCTATTCCCTGTGACAGAGCTGTATCCCCCCCCCCCCCCGCTCCCCCTGAGTTCACCTCCCCCTCCTCCATGTCTGACCTGTCAGCGCCAGAGTCAGACTGCAGGATATGGGCCAGAGATCGCTTTTGTGGACAAATGGGAGGGGATTGAGACACTGTTTTGGGGACTGTGTCTCTGTTCATAAACTCATCCACAGTCTGTTTTAAGTATTGCGTCTCTTTCTCATTGTGGGATAATTTTGTAGAAAGACTTGAGATCATTCCCTTAAGAGAATTAACCCATTCCGGTTCAGCCCCGCTAGTTTGTAAACCCTGAGTACCCAGTAGTGAGCCCCCAGGTGAAGAGGAACACTCTGCGGTACAAGAGACACACTCTTTGCCTGACATAATGTAAATGTGACAGCACACACACACACACACACACACACACACACACACACACACACAAAAGGTTAAGCAAAATTAACCCACAAAGAGCCCTTCAGAGAGGTACAGAGTTGTTTGGAGCCAGCCCCCCACCGCACATTATTGCTAATGCTAAGCTTAGCCGGATCGTAGACTAAGTACCTGATAGGGTACCTAGTACACTAATAGTAGCTCCCCCCTGCCCCCTATGACCCCCTGGTACTGCTGAGATAATCTGGAGTCACACTGGAGGAACCGCTACGTGTCCCTGTCCTGTCAGCGTCTGTGTCCACTGCAGAAGGAAAATGGCGCTGGTGAGATGCTGAATCCTCTCATAGTGAAGCCCCGCCCCTTCAATGGCACGCATTCTTCCCACTTTTTGTATACTGGCTGAGGAATCAGGTGCTTAAAATGGAGAAAACCGTTTTAAGGCTACAGTACACTTTGTGCAGTTGTGCGCTTTGTCCGGAGACGCATTCCGCCCCGTGTAGAAGCTGTGCATCTCCGTACCCTCATGCCGCCATAATGGCCGGCGCCCCGCTAGCCAGGACGTTGACTCAGTACTCACCACTCTTCTGGCTCTGTTAGGAGTGGCGGCATGCTGCGGGAATGTACGCTCGCCGTGGTGGGGCTTGCGAATAGTTCCCTCAGTGTCCTGTCAGTGGGGAATGGGACCATTAATCCTCCAAGAGGTTGGGCCATTCTTTCCCCCTAAGTCCCAGGAAGCAGGCAGGCTGGTGCCAACCAGCCCTGCCTGAAAATAACAAACATATAAAATAAATGCAGAAAACGCTTCAGGGGCTTCCTTCAGCGTCATAGGCTCCTACGGGCACATTTTCTAAACTGAGTCTGGTAGGAGGGGCATAGAGGGAGGAGCCAGCCCACACTTTCAAATTCTTAAAGTGCCCATGGCTCCTAGCGGACCCGTCTATACCCTCTAGGATGTAAGAGAAAGCACACTGTTTATAATTTATCTATACTTATTTAGCTATCACTGTAATTGCATTTATATTGTATAACATGGTGCAAAAAACGGAATGTCTTTCACTTACAGAACCCATTTAGTATATACAGTTTTATACCGGCCAGCAGTTTTGATTGTAAAATCTGTCCCTTGAAAGTTTTAACTGTTGGCAAGTGCGAGACTCATCCATACAAAGAAAGGCACATTTAATTCGGCCAGATACTACACAGCTCACAATCACAATACACCAGACACCATCCTTGCACCTGGTCCCATCACAGCCCCTCCTATGCAGCAACTTATCACAGAATCCTCTGAAAACACAGCTGTGCCACAGACTGAAAAATGTAATGTCCATGCAAAAAATACAGTATCCAATTAAACAAATAATAAATCTAGTGAAATATAATTAAATACAGTACAAAAGGTAATTAAAATACTAAAATATTTTAATCTTGTCACAAAGCTGCTATTCAAGTATTATTATTATTATTATTATTATTATTATTATTATTATTATTATTATCGTGATTATCATTATAATAATGCACACCCACTAGCGTGCATATTGTTTTTCAGTATGGTCCGAAGGGCTTCAGTGTTTTACAGTATAATATATAAGTGATTATATATGATTATATAAACATAAACTTTTGTAAGTATCTGTATTTACTAGTGATGTGCACCGGACATTTTTCGGGTTTTGTGTTTTGGTTTTGGATTCGGTTCCGCGGCCGTGTTTTGGGTTCGGACGCGTTTTGGCAAAACCTCCCTGAAAATTTTTTGTCGGATCGGGTGTGTTTTGGATTCGGGTGTTTTTTTTCAAAAACCCCTCAAAAACAGCTTAAATCAGTGGTGGCCAACCTGTGGCTCTTGAGCCACATGCGGCTCTTTCTTTCTTCATATGTGGCTCCTAACACACAAAGTCACATGACCACAACAGATCCGTTAACAACTGCTCTCCAGAAAAACACGCAGCAGCACTACGGGGACTTAGAACTCAGGGAGCCAGATACCAGAGATGAGACACCCACCAGCAAACAGAGGACACATAAGGGGCTGCTGCAGTGGCAAGAACTGGGGGAAGCTGAAGTGACACATGAGCGTGCTGGCTGAAGTGACAAGAGGGTGCTGGCTGAAGTGAAAAGAGGGTGCTGGTTGGAGTGACAAGAGGGTGCTGGTTGGAGTGACACATGGGGGAGCTGAAGTGTATTATGTGAATCTGGATTTTTCAATATATTTTATGTGGATCTGGCTTTTACAATTAATTTATGTGGAAGTGGCTTTTTCAATGTATTTTATGTTGGATCTGGCTTTTTCATTGTATTTTATACCAGGGACGTGGCCTAGAAGGCACAAGGCCACACCCAATTTTTGCATGTGCACCTTTGGCTTGATGTCGGCTCTTTGACGTACCTAACACATTTTTTTGGGCTCTTTGTCTCTGACTGGTTGGCCACCCCTGGCTTAAATCATAGAATTTGGGGGTCATTTTGATCCCATAGTATTATTAACCTCAATAACCATAATTTCCACTCATTTCCAGTCTATTCTGAACACCTCACAATATTATTTTTAGTCCTAAAATTTGCACCGAGGTCGCTGGATGACTAAGCTAAGTGACCCAAGTGGCCGACACAAACACCTGGCCCATCTAGGAGTGGCACTGCAGTGTCAGACAGGATGGCACTTCAAAAAATAGTCCCCAAACAGCACATGATGCAAAGAAAAAAAGAGGTGCACCAAGGTCGCTGGATGGCTAAGCTAAGCGACCCAAGTGGCCGACACAAACACCTGGCCCATCTAGGAGTGGCACTGCAGTGTCAGACAGGATGGCACTTCAAAAAATAGTCCCCAAACAGCACATGATGCAGAGATAAATATATATATATATACTGCCGTGGACTCTGTGTATTTTTATATATATATATATATATATATATATATGTGGAGAAAAGATAGGTGGCACTCTCCGGACTTTGTAGATATAAGAAGTATAAGGCAATAACAGCCTATTTGTGATCACAAATAGGCTGTTATTGCCTTATACTTCTTATATCTACAAAGTCCGGAGAGTGCCGCCTATCTTTTCTCCACATCTAAATTCCAGTTTGAGTGGTAAGGAGGGCACCAAGGCCAGTACTTCTTTGCAGACTGAGTGCCGGCCACTGCAGCATCTATATATATATATATATATATATATATATATATATATATGAAAAAAAGTGAAGTGCAATAGAGCGCCTACTGGTGTTTATCGAGAATCTGGATTTATAGAATTTTTATGTAGCCAGTTCACCATGTGAAAAGTGCAGAGTGTAAGTTTAAGACGGATTGACTTAGCTTCCTTGGGAACAGCTTCAGTCTGATGATGCTTTTTAGGACATGTAAAACAGAAATAAAACCAACATAGTGTGTACTGTTTGCATTATAAATAATGTTTAACGCTTTAGGGACCTTGCTAGTCCCAATATAGAAAAATAAGCTGGATAATAGGTACTGATTCCAGTACACAAGGGCTGGACAGATATTCATAAAACAAGAAATTTTAATATAACAAATCCTGAAATAAATGTAGGTAGCACACGTACAAAAATAAAATTGTATAAACAGCTTATCTGTCCACAAACGAAATCACCATGTGAGCAGCAGCCCAATCCTATTGGTGAATGTTAAAATGTCCTGAAGCAAATGCAGGTAGCATACGTACAAGATATAAAATTAAAACAGCTTATCTGTCCATTCAGAGAAGTCGTGGGTGAGTCATAAATCCCGGTCCCGACGCGTTTCGTCCTGTAGCATAGGACTTCATCAAGGGGATACATAGTGGGAGCACAGCAGGGTATCTATGAGGTAGATCATTAGTCACATGACTACCAGGAAGCAGACATCACTTCCTGTGAGGACTGGAATGTATTTACTATTACATTTTTAATATACCTCTACTCAGGCAAGTTAATATAAGTAAAAAGCAGATGTAGAACACACATATATTGCCATGAATACATAAAAACATAAAAACGAGGGCTTTCTATACCAAAAACGGCTCTGGAGCGGCTGTGAACCGCATCTTTGAGCCGCATGACGTCACTTCCGCCCGGCGCTGTGGAGAGCGGTTGTGCGCCATGTGACACGCGGCGTGAGCCGCAAACGTCACTTCCGCCGGACGCTTGAGGAGATAGTTCATGGTAACACACTATGTCTTGCTCGCCGAAGTCCTATGCTACAGGACGAAACGCGTCGGGACCGGGACTTATGACTCACCCACGACTTCTCTGAATGGACAGATAAGCTGTTTTAATTTTATATCTTGTACGTATGCTACCTGCATTTGCTTCAGGACATTTTAACATTCACCAATAGGATTGGGCTGCTGCTCACATGGTGATTTCGTTTGTGGACAGATAAGCTGTTTATACAATTTTATTTTTGTACGTGTGCTACCTACATTTGTTTCAGGATTTGTTATATTAAAATTTCTTGTTTTATGAATATCTGTCCAGCCCTTGTGTACTGGAATCAGTACCTATTATCCAGCTTATTTTTCTATATTGGGACTAGCAAGGTCCCTAAAGCGTTAAACATTATTTATAATTCAAACAGTACACACTATGTTGGTTTTATTTCTGTTTTACATGTCCTAAAAAGCATCATCAGACTGAAGCTGTTCCCAAGGAAGCTAAGTCAATCCGTCTTAAACTTACACTCTGCACTTTTCACATGGTGAACTGGCTACATAAAAATTCTATAAATCCAGATTCTCGATAAACACCAGTAGGCGCTCTATTGCACTTCACTTTTTTTAATTTTATCCATTTACTGGGCACGAGCTGCCACCCATTGATCCATGGGGGGTGTCAAAATATTTTTTATCTGATCACATTTTATTTCACTTTTGTGTGTATAATTTTAGGACTAGCCTGGGCGCTGTTCTTCATTTTTTATATATATATATATATATATTTATATACTGGTGGTCAGCAAAATTCTGCACTGTCCTCCTGCTATATACTGCGCACAACTACAATGCAGCACAGATATGGATGGATAGTATACTTGACGACACAGAGGTAGAGCAATGGACTACTGTACCGTACTGCTATATATATATATATATACTGGTGGTCAGCAAAATTCTGCACTGTCCTCCTACTATATACTGCGCAAAACTACAATGCAGCACAGATATGGATGGATAGTATACTTGATGACACAGAGGTAGAGCAATGGACTACTGTACCATACTGCTATATATATATACTGGTGGTCAGCAAAATTCTGCACTCTCCTCCTACTATATACTGCGCACAACTACAATGCAGTACAGATATGGATGGATAGTATACTTGACGACACAGAGGTAGAGCAATGGCCTACTGTACCTTACTGCTATATATATATATATATATATATATACTGATGGTCAGCAGAATTCTGTACTCTCTTCCTACTATATACTGCGCACAACTACAATGCAGCACAGATATGGATGGATAGTATACTTGACAACACAGAGGTAGAGCAATGGCCTACTGTACCGTACTGCTATATATATATATATATATATACTGGTGGTCAGCAAAATTCTGCACTCTCCTCCTACTATATACTGCACACCACTACAATGCAGCACAGATATGGATGGATAGTATACTTGACGACACAGAGGTAGAGCAATGGACTACTGTACCGTACTGCTATATATATATATATATATACTGGTGATCAGCAAAATTCTGCACTGTCCTCCTACTATATACTGCGCAAAACTACAATGCAGCACAGATATGGATGGATAGTATACTTGATGACACAGAGGTAGAGCAATGGACTACTGTACCATACTGCTATATATATATATATATATATATATATATATATATACTGGTGGTCAGCAAAATTCTGCACTGTCCTCCTACTATATACTGCGCACAACTACAATGCAGCACAGATATGGATGGATAGTATACTTGACGACACAGAGGTAGAGCAATGGCCTACTGTACCGTACTGCTATATATATATATATATATATATACTGGTGGTCAGCAAAATTCTGCACTGTCCTCCTACTATATACTGCGCATAACTACAATGCAGCACAGATATGGATGGATAGTATACTTGACGACACAGAGGTAGAGCAATGGACTACTGTACCGTACTGCTATATATATATATATACTGGTGGTCAGCAAAATTCTGCACTGTCCTCCTACTATATACTACAATGCAGCACAGATATGGAGCGTTTTCAGGCAGAGAACGTAGATATTTGCAGCACACTAAGCACAGATATTTGCAGCACACTGAGCACAGATATTTGCAGCACACTGAGCACAGATATTTGCAGCACACTGAGCACAGAAACTGAGAGAACGCAGCCACGCCCTCTCGCTATCATCTCCAATGCACGAGTGAAAATGGCGGCGACGCGCGGCTCTTTATATGCAATACGAATCTCGCGAGAATACGACAGCGGGATGATGACGTTCGGGTGCGCTCGGGTTAACCAAGCAAGGCGGGAAGATCCGAGGCTGCCTCAGAACCGTGTAAAATAGGTGAAGTTCGGGGGGGTTCGGATCTCAACGAACCGAACCCGCTCATCACTAGTATTTACAGTGAATATTGATTTTATTACATATGATCAGTTAATTTTGAGGTCACATTTCAGTGTTATGTTGGAAAATGTGTATATTATAAAGAATAATGGGGCAGATGTAATAACCTGGCGAAGACAATAAGAAGTGATAAAGCAGTGATAAGTACAAGGTGATAAACGCACCAACCAAGCAGATCCTAACTGTTAATTTACATATTGGAGCTGATTGGCTGGTGCGTTTATCACCTTGCACTTATCACTGGTTTATCACTTCCTTATGCCTTCTCCAGGTTAATACATCTGCACCAATGTACCCCTGACTTCAACTTAACATGGATAATAGAAGTCAGTTATGTTTTTATCACCAGTATAAAAAATACTAAGGCTCAGCTGGTGTGGTTACATTATTCTCTGTGAATTATATTACCTATATCATTTATATTAGGGTGTCATCATCCCTTATACTGCCCAGTAGGGATAAGTATGAAATCCCGGTGCACGGGATCCCGGCATTCAAAATACCGACGCTGGGATCCCGCTGTTGAAAAAGCCGACAGAGGTGAGTAAGGGGTGTTCTCCCCTCTCCCCACCCTGTAACCCTAATCCTCCCTACCCGCCGCCTAATCCTAACCTTCCCCCTTTGTGCCTAACCCTAACCACCCCCCCCCCCCTCCCTGCAGCCTAACTCTAACCTCCCTCCTTGGTGCCTAACACTTAACCACCCCCCGGAGGTGCCTAAACCTAACCCCCTGTCCCCGTTGCCTAACCCTAACCCTCACCCCCTGCAGCCTAACCCTAACCCCACCGCCCTCTGCGCAGCCTAACTCTAATCCCCTGGAAGCAGCCTAAACCTAACTCCCCCCCCCCCCTCGCGGCTTACCTCTCCAGCGCCGCGGTGTGTCTTCATTCAGCATCCCGACTTTCAGGATTTCAGCATTTGGGATGGTGCACCCATTCTGGATGCCGGTGTCAGCATTCAGAATAGAGTCGAAATTCCAGCGTCTGTATTCTGACTGCCGGGATCCCGACAGTCAGGATCCTGACTGCTTCCCGCCCAGTAGGCTGTGCTTTATTCCACATTTACTTCATACTAGCATACATCCCAACATGACACTTTCCAGGAGGGATAGAATGCTCTGCTACTGGACTTCCCTCTTAATGTATGATTGCCATCACTTGTGCTGAAACACCTTTCTTACCCATGAACCTTTTCAAAGCAGGTGCAGGCAATCGTAAATTAGGAGAAAAGTCCAGAAGCAGAGCATTGTGTCCCTCTTGGACAGTTCATCGTGGTTTAAAAGTTAACACACTTCTGACTATGGAAAAAATGTAATTGCTATTCACTGAGAGGTAAGTGCAATACTAAAGTATACTTAAGACATATCGAATGGGTTGGAGCATAATACTTTGATTCTACAATTTTATATTGACACAAAAAATCAATGTTCGGTTTAGTAAGTGATGCTGGTATTATTGAGTCAGACATCTGAAGTGTTTCCAGCACTAAGCGTGATTAAACTCTTGTGGGATATATTGACAATTAGTAACTCACATGTCTGTGAAAGACTCAGTCAATCAGACAGAATTGATCTCTTCTGCTCAGGTGTGCATGTGGTCTTCAGCTCTACATTTGCACATTAGGAAGAACAAATCTTTAATTTCTCTAAGAGAAGAATTTAATGAGCATAAAGTAAGTTTGATTTAGCAGAACAAGCTCAACAAATGTTTTAAGGGACTTGCCGGCAAGTTTGGTGGACAGAAATATTACGTTAGTAGCAAGTTAGATGAGCTAGAAATAATGGAATATTGTTGGGAATGATGTGTGTACGGGTGTTGATATTGCAGAGTTATATAGGCACACACCAGCGGAGGGATCAAACTATGAGCATCCCAGTTAGTTACCCAGTGGTGTTGGTTTATTGAAGTATAACAGGTACAGCCGTACTCACTGCTGTGTATGTATACAAGGGTGTCGAGAGGGAGGTGGGGCCTGTATAATACAGGGAGCAGTGCCAGAGGGCATAATCAGTGTATCAGTGTTCACAGGCCCGGCGCTACCCGCTCAGCGAAGGGATACAGTGCAGGGAGGCGCTGGGATGGAGAGGCGCTCCCCCTGCTCTGCATCCCTTCCCTGCTGCTGCGCCATCCTGTCCCCCCTGCTGCTGCCAGCTGTCGTGCCTGTCACTGCATGACAGGCAGCGGCGCTGGCAGCATGAAAAGCCTACTGCCTTCCCCTCACCTATGTGCGGCATCGGCTGTGTATGGATCAGAGGAGGGGGCGGAGCTACACGCGCCATAAAGAGGCAGAGCTACACGGACCAGGCTGCTGTACAGAGGGAGACTGGAGAGTAATTACAGTGGCAGCCAGCCAGACTTAGGTAAGTAGAGGTTGAGAGAGAAATGTGTGTGTGTGTGTGTGTGTGTGTGTGTGTGTGTGTGTGTGTGTGTGTATATGGTGGGTGTGTATGTGTGTGTATATATGTGTGAATTGTGTGTGTGTGAGGTATGTCTGTGTGCGCGCGCTTTATGGACGCTACTACTGGGGGGGGGGGGCATTACGTATAACAATGCTACTACTGGGAGGGCCATCACATATAAGGATGCTACTACTACTGGGGGATCATTACGTATAATGATGCTACTACTGGGGGGGCATTACACTACTACTGGGGGGGCCATTACATGTAGGGACGCTACTACTACTGGGGGGGGGGCATTACGTATAAGGATGCTGCTACTACTACAGGGGGGCATTACGTATAACGATGCTACTACTGGGGGGGCCATTACATGTAAGGACGCTACTACTACTGGGGGGGCATTACGTATAACGACGCTACTACTGGGGGGGGGAAATTACATGTAAGGACGCTACTACTACTGGGGGGGCATTACGTATAAGGACACTACTACTGGGAGAGGGGGCATTACGTATAAGGACACTACTACTGGGGGGGGGCATTACATATAACGATGCTACTACTACTGGGGAGGCATTACGTATAAGCACGCTACTACTACTGGGGGGGCATTACGTATGAGGATGCTACTACTGGGGGAGGGGGCATTACGTATAAGGACGCTACTACTGGGGGGCATTACATATAACGATGCTACTACTACTGGGGGGGCATTACGTATAAGGTTGCTACTACTACTGGAGGGCATTACGTATATAGACGCTACTACTACTGGGGGGCATTACGTATATGGACGCTACTACTACTGGGGGGCATTACGTATAAGGATGCTACTACTACTGGGGGGGCATTATGTATAAGGAACCTACTACTTTTTGGGGGCGTTATTTATGTATAAGGACACTACTATTACTGGGGGAGATTACGTATAACAATGCAACTACTACTGGGGGGCATTACGTATAAGGATGCTACTACTGGGGGAGCATTACGTATAAGAACGCTGCTACTACTACTGGGGGGCATTACGTATATGGACGCTACTACTACTGGGGGGCATTACGTATAAGGATGCTACTACTACTGGGGGGGCATTATGTATAAGGAACCTACTACTTTTTGGGGGCGTTATTTATGTATAAGGACACTACTATTACTGGGGGAGATTACGTATAACAATGCAACTACTACTGGGGGGCATTACGTATAAGGATGCTACTACTACTGGGGGGGCATTATGTATAAGGAACCTACTACTTTTTGGGGGCGTTATTTATGTATAAGGACACTACTATTACTGGGGGAGATTACGTATAACAATGCAACTACTACTGGGGGGCATTACGTATAAGGATGCTACTACTGGGGGAGCATTACGTATAAGAACGCTGCTACTACTACTGGGGGGCATTACGTATAAGGACGCCACTACTACTAGGGGGAATTACGTATAAGGACACTACTACTACTGGGGGAGGCATTACGTATAAGGATGCTACTACTACTGGGGGCGGCATTACGTATAAGGACGCATCTACTACTGGTGGTGCACTACGTATAAGGATGCTACTACTACTAGGGGGGAATTATGTATAAGGATGCTACTACTACTGGGGTGCATTACATATAAGGACGCTACTACTATGGGTGGGGCATTACGTATAAGGTGAATAAGATTGTGCTACATTGTGGCGTAATTTAAAATAGGGGTACTATTGTGTGGCCATGCCCCTTGTGAGACCACACCCCTTTTCCCGGCACGCGCCAAAGGAATATGGGAGGGCGCAAATTTATAGTTTGCAGGGGGGGCGTCAAACACCCTAGCATCGGCCCTGAGTGTCCACATCCCTTTTAAAAAGAAAAAAAAAGTTAACAATAAAACTGTCAGAAAGCCATTGAAATTGTAAATCAATGTGGGTACCATAGGCAGTCTGTTATATACATAAATGATGGTTAACTGAATATTACCCAGCAAATAGGATGCAAATTTACCAGCTTGTTGAAGAAATAATACGATTTTACACTTACCGGTAAATCTATTTCTCGTAGTCCGTAGAGGATGCTGGGACTCCGTAAGGACCATGGGGAATAGACGGGCTCCGCAGGAGGCATGGGCACTTTAAGAAAGACTTTGGACTCTGGGTGTGCACTGGCTCCTCCCTCTATGCCCCTCCTCCAGACCCCAGTTAGAGAAACTGTGCCCAGAGGAGACGGACAGTACGAGGAAAGGATTTTTGGGAATCCCAGGGCAAGATTCACACCAGCCACACCAATCACACCGTATAACTTGTGATAATAACTACCCAGTTAATAGTATGAACAAACAACATAGTCTCGGTCTAAACCGATGAAACTATAACATAACCCTTATGTAAGCAATAACTATATACAAGTCTTGCAGAAGAAGTCCGCACTTGGGACGGGCGCCCAGCATCCTCTACGGACTACGAGAAATAGATTTACCGGTAAGTGTAAAATCTTATTTTCTCTAACGTCCTAGAGGATGCTGGGACTCCGTAAGGACCATGGGGATTATACCAAAGCTCCCAAACGGGCGGGAGAGTGCGTATGACTCTGCAGCACCGATTGAGCAAACAGGAGGTCCTCCTCAGCCAGGGTATCAAATTTATAGAACTTTGCAAAGGTGTTTGACCTCGACCAAGTAGCTGCTCGGCAAAACTGTAATGCCGAGACCCCTTGGGCAGCTGCCCAAGACGAGCCCACCTTCCTAGTGGAATGGGCCTTAACCGATTTAGGCAATGTCAATCCTGACGTAGAATGCGCCTGCTGAATAGTGTTGCAGATCCAGCGAGCAATAGTCTGCTTTGAAGAACAAACAGCACTTCAGTTTTTCTAATAAATCTTCAAAGCCCTGACCACATCAAAGGACTCAGAATCCTCCAAGTCCCGTGTAGCCACAGGCACGACAATAGGTTGATTCATATGAAAAGAAGAGACCACTTTAGGCAGAAATTGAGGACGAGTCCTCAATTCTGCCCTATCCACGTGGAAAACCAGATAGGGGCTTTTATGTGACAAAGCCGCAAATTCCGAAACACGCCTCGCAGAAGCCAAGGCCAACAACATGACCACTTTCCAAGTGAGATATTTCAACTCCACTGTTGTGAGTGTTCAAACCAAGGTGACTTGAGGAAACTTAATACCACATTAAGATCCCACGGCGCCACCGGAGGTACAAAAGGAGGCTGAATATGCAGCACCCCCTTCACGAATGTCTGTACTTCAGGAAGAGAAGCCAATTCCTTTTGCAAGGAAATAGGTAAGGCCGAAATCTGGACCTTTATGGACCCAAATTTTAGGCCCAAAGTCACTCCGGTTTGCAGGAAGTGAAGCAGACGACCCAAATGGAACTCCTCCGTAGGAGCAGTCCTGGCCTCACACCAAGAAACATATTTTCGCCATATACGGTGATAATGTTTCAATGTCACGTCCTTCCTAGCCTTGATCAGGGTAGGAATGACCTCCTCCGGAATACCTTTTTTCGCTAGGATCCGGCGTTCAACCGCCATGCCGTCAAACGCAGCCGCGGTAAGTCTTGGAACAGGCAGGGCCCCTGCTGCAGCAGGTACTGTCTTAGAGGAAGAGGCCACGGATCTTCTGTGAGCAACTCTTGCAGATCCGGATACCAAGTCCTTCGTGGACAATCTGGAACAATGAGGATTGTTCTTACTCTTCTTAGTCTTATTATTCTCAACACCTTGGGTATAAGAGGTAGAGGAGGGAACACATAGACCGATCTGAACACCCAAGGTGTCACTAGAGCGTCCACCACTACCGCCTGAGGGTCTCTTGACCTGGCGCAATACCACTTTAGCTTTTTGTTGAGACGGGACACCATCATGTCTATCTGAGGCAGTCCCCACCGACCCACGATCTGTGCGAAGACTTCTTGATGAAGTCGCCACTCTCCCAGATGCAGGTCATGCCTGCTGAGGAAGTCCGCTTCCCAGTTGTCCACCCCCGGGATGAATACAGCTGATAGCGCGCGTACATGGCCTTCCGCCCAGAGAAGAATCCTGGTTGCTTCTGCCATGGCCGCTCTGCTCCTTGTGCCGCCTTGGCGGTTTACATGAGCCACTGTGCTGTGACATTGTCTGACTGAATCAGAACCGGTTTGTCCAGAAGCAATGCCTCCGCCTGGCGTAGGGCGTTGTATATGGCCCTCAACTCCAGGACGTTGATGTGGAGACAAGTCTCTAGATTCGACCAGAGACATTGGAAATTTCTTCCCAGTGTGACTGCTCCTCAACCTCGGAGGCTTGCGTCCGTGGTCACCAGGATCCAGTCCTGAATTCCGAACCTGCGGCCTTCTAGGAGGTGAGCACTGTGCAGCCACCACAGGAGAGATACCCTGGCTCTGGGAGACAGGGTGATCCTCTGATGCATTTGTAAATGGGACCCGGACCATTTGTCCAGTAGATCCCATTGAAAGGTCCTCGCATGGAACCTTCCGAAGGGGATGGCCGCGTACGAAGCCACCATCTTCCCCAGGACACGCGTGCAGTGATGCACTGAAACCTTTTTTTAGCTTTAATAGGTTCCTGACCAGGGCTATGAGCTCCTGAGCCTTTTCCATCGGAAGAAAAACCTTTTTCTGGTCTGTGTCTAGAATCAGACCCAGAAAGGTCAGACGCGTTGTAGGGACTAGTTGGGACTTCGGTATATGAGAATCCAGCCGTGCCCCTGCAACATCCTCACCGACAGCGACACGCTGTCCAGCAACTTCTCCCAAGATCTCGCCTTTATGAGGAGATCGTCCAAGTATGGGATACTTGTGACACCCTGCTTGCGCAGGAGCACCATCATTTCCACCATTACCTTGGTGAAAATTCTCGGGGCTGTGGAAAGCCCAAACGGCAACGTCTGAAATTGGTAATGACAGTCCTGTACTGCAAATCTCAGGAACGCCTGGTGAGGAGGGAAAATCGGAACATGAAGCTATGCATCCTTTATGTCCAGGGACACCATCCAATCCCTCCCCTCCAGGCTGGCGATGACCGCTCTGAGCGATTCCATCTTGAACTTGAACATTTTCAAGTACAAGTTCAGGGATTTTAGATTCAAAATGGGCCTGACCGAACCGTCCGGTTTTGGGACCACAAACAGGGTTGAGTAATACCCCTTTCCTTGCTGGAGAAGAGGAACTTTGACTATCACCTGTTGAAGATACATTTTTTGAATTGCAGTCAACACGAACTCCCTCTCTGACGGGGAAGCTGGCAGAGCCAATTTGAAAAACCGGCGAGGAGGCACGTCTTCGAATTCCAGCCTGTATCCCTGAGAAACAATCTCTATAGCCCAGGGATCCACCTGTGAGTGAACCCAGACCGATAATCAACGATAATCAATATATGGGCAATTCTACTAAGGTTCCATGAGCTTCAGAACACTTTCTTAATTCTGTAAGGGCATTATAACCATATATCATCACAGTAATTACACGTCTTTAACTAGACACTGTAAACAGAGTGGCCGGCCTATATAACTACTGAATACCTTTTTCCAGTGCCCTTGTTACCATTAGATGCTGTCAGGCTTTGCACCGAATGAATGGATATTGCATATCTTTTAAATAGAGGCAAAAAGACAAGTCGCCCTGTACCTCCACCAATATGACGGCAGCAACCGGATCAGTTCATTATTTAACAGAAAACCATATAACGTTCTCTGATTACTGAGTTCACTTTATAATTAGATAAACATACACTTTGGGCCTAATTCAGACCTGACAGTAGATGTGCTAAATTTAGCACATCTACGATCAGTCACACAAACATGCGGGGGGACGCCCAGCACAGGGCTAGTCCACCCCGCATGTCAAGCCCGACCCTCCTGCACAATTACAAGAGTATCACACAGCGGTGATGCTTTTGTACGTTAGGAGTAGCTCCCTGCCAGCGCAGCTCCTGCGTGCTGGCAGGAGCTACTCGTCGCTGTGAGGGTCGCAGCGGCTGCGTGTGATGTCACGCAGCCACCGCGGCCCACCCCCCCAACGGTCTGGGCATGCCTGCATTGCCCAGACCGCGCCCCCTAAACGGCGGCCAAATGCCCGCGGCCCACCCACTCCCACCCATCGACCGCCTCTGCCTGTCAATCAGGCAGAGGCGATTGCAGGGCTGAGACAGCCGTCAGCTTTCTGGCATGCGCCGGTGCACTGCGGTGCCGGCGCATGCGCAGTTCAGACCTGGTCGGCTGCAGTGATCATGTCTGAATTAGGCCCTTTGTTCTTTGGTATATTAATTTAAACCTCTGTCGGGTACCCGAGTATAACTACTACACATCAATGTCCCAGTTCTGTCCAGTAACCTGTGCACAGGGTTTGTTAATTTGATTTGGTGAACAAGGTATAATTCCAATTAGATGGGACCCATTCAATGTCCCCGGTCCAGTTATTGCCGGTAGGTCATCCACAAGGAGTGGGGATTAACTTGGAGGACTGCATTGGAATGTCACTTAAGTCTTTTCACAGTCTAGGTGTTCCCAACAATAAGTACTATCATCTTTACTATTATCTTCACTAGAAATCCTTAGGCAGATATACAGTAGATACAATTGCTCACAGTCTCTGGTCAAACACTTTCTTACTGCAACCCACGTGGGCATGAAGCGTGAACAGTCTAATGTACTTCATAGACTGTATCGTACTCAGACTGGGGCACCCCAATTAGCAGTCACCCTAGAGCAGTGGTTCTCAAACTCGGTCCTCAGGACCCCACACGGTTCACGTTTTCCATGTCACCCAGCAGCTGCACTGTGTATCATCAACTGTCACATTTTAAAAATCTACAGGTGACCTGCAAAACATGAACCGTGTGGGGTCCTGAGGACCGAGTTTGAGAACCTGTACCCTAGAGGTTTAAGGTGTAGTAATAACACCGCTTCTGCGCTTCTGTACAGTAAAAGGATGTCTCTCTTAATCAGGCAGGATCACACGTGATACGTATAATGGAGCCAGTTTTCCTTACTAAGGTAATGGGCTACTCAGTCTCTGTTATTCCTGGGACTATGGCGTGTACGTGTATGTAGTGGGGGCGCTTTAAGCGTTAGATGCCACCCAATGTCCCCAGAGCCCTTACCGGCCTCACTAGCGTCTCTGCTCCCGACACCTCAGCGTCCGCTTATTCTGTGCCTCCTGCTCCTGTTCTGTCACTCTCTACCTGCACTGCTGAGCGGTGTAAAGGATTCTCCGCTCTGTGCCGCCAGACGCCTTACTCTCCGCAGCCTGCGACAGCCACCTCCACGCTGGCAGGGTCACCGTGCCAAGGCAGGATCTCTCTGGTCACTCCAGTTGCTGTCTGGTAAGGACGCTGGTCCCCTGCAGTTCCCCTCTCACGCAGGCTCACTCCTCCGCTTCACACCAGACCTTCCCCGGCGTCTGACGTCACAAATTTTCTCTTTTACCAATCCTGTCACTCTCTGGCTTCCCACTCTCTCCTCAGGCGTTTTCCTCCCCTGGGTGTTTAAGTCTGCCAGATTGCCTCCGTTCCATTACTGAAAACAAAACATACAGATATGTCCTCCTACATCCTTGCTGCAGTCACGTTGAACAGCCCTTCTATTCACACCATGCCATGGCGTGACTCAGTAGCAACAATCATCTTTATGTGCAACTTTTTTCCATTTAAATACATCTAAGTCACTTTGCCATGCAAATAGGATGCACAAGCAGCTTATGCTGATTAAAATGATATGCAACATGCCTATATTGTGTGTGTGTGTGTGTGTGTGTGTGTGTGTGTGTGTGTGTGTGTGTGTGTGTGTCTGCATACAAAATCCTACTGTAAGTTACAGTGTTTTCCTGGAAATCACTGTGACATAGCATTTCGTATGCAGATACAGCTGCAGTCGCAGATATAATTTTCTGCAAAGTGATGCAAATCAAATACATTTTTGGCAAAGAAAGATATCCGACATTAGCAGAGTTGCCCAGGAGCTGCTGGCTGACTCACACTAGGCATCTCCTGCTGCATGGTGTATTGAAGCCAGGTGTATGAGGCAGGGCCATAACTACGTGTGTGCCGATGGTGCCTTGCCCACAGCGCAAAGCACTGAAGGCGCACCATCAGCATCCCCCCATCCCCCGCATGGCCGCTACCTCCAGTCATTACTAACATACTGTGTGTCCCGCCAGCGCCGCAGCCTGTCTCCCACCGCCGCCTGTCTCCCGCGCTGCCTGTGCAAGGGACTCGGGAGCACAGCCTGGCTGCTGTCTCAGGCAGTCACTCCGAGTCCTGCCAGCTCCGCCACCTGTCTCCCACTGCTGCCGCCTCTGCCAGTGACTCGGCAGCGCTGCCACCGCCGCCAGCTCCCAGGTCTCTACCTGCCATTGGCGCTGCAGAGAGATAGTGGCTGCTGGCTGCCTGTAGAGAGAGCTGCAGGAGCAGCACGCAGCTGAGCTCCTCTCAGGCAGTTCCCGCATTGAGGGAGCCAGATGAACCTCTTGAACAGTTCCTTCTCAGTCTAGTGAGGCTGAAACGCGTTGGAGCTACAACTGACTTATGCTGAACTGACACATGCTGAATTAACAACTACTGTACAGAGCACTCATTACGGAGGAACGACCCGGTCACGTGACCTGGAAGACCCGGAAATCAACAGCGTTGCTAGGCAACCGCAGCACGGAGGATGAAGGGAGAAAGCCGGTGACGGAGCTCGGTAGACAGCAGCAGAGGGAACAGGTAAGTCTCTGTATGCGGTGGGGCTTACGCAGCTGGCCGCTCCGTAGAGCGCTATCTGAGTTTCTACCCACCCTAGATAGGTTCACCTCTCAGACCGACCGGCACCCAGGGGGCGTCTGTACCAGGACACACCACGGGGAGCTGGGGCGAGAGAGGACAAACCGGTCCGGAGCCCCATTCTATCCTACTTTTTGCCTAAACCTGTTAGCATACCACACCGTGAATATCCCACTCACCCCAATTTCGTTATTGCCTTAACAAGAAGAGAAAGACACACAGCATGCAGATGTGCGGGACACCGCAATCTGCAATATAGACTGTTAAGAACTTTTAAAGACATTTTCTTTTCTTTTTCCTTTATATCCGATCACATTTTTCTTCTAGCACAACAATAAACAACAGTGGTACACTAAGTGCCCATGATTACTGCATACATTTGTTATTATTAAACACAGTAACCTTTATCACTGGGTCTCAGTATATTGATACATCTTTATCATTTATGCAATTTGCTTATTACAAAGGAGAAACAATTTAGTATCCACCACCCATCATCTGTTTAATATACACAGATCATTAGAACAAGTATAGTCACAGGAATAAGAATTGAGCGCAGCACTGAAATCTAGATTAATTGTTACTAAGTAGGCTGGTCACCAACAAGTGCAGCAGCTCGTTCAAACAAGACGATACTCAGTGCGCAGTTAACCCCAACCAATATTTATTTGACATGTTTCAGGGTAATAGCCCGTTGTCAGGAATCAAGTGCATGACAGAATCAAGTGTATGACATAAAATAGGATTTTAGTGACCTACCGGTAAATCCTTTACTCGTAGTCCGTAGAGGATACTGGGGTCCATTTAGTACCATGGGGTTTAGACGGGTCCACAAGGAGCCATGGGTACTTTAAGAATTTGATAGTGTGGGCTGGCTCCTCCCTCTATGCCCCTCCTACCAGACTCAGTCTAGGAAAGTGTGCCCGAGGAGACAGACATACTTCGAGAGAAGAGAGATAAGGATAGTGGTGAGATTCCACACCAGCACACACAACAAGAGGAAAGCCGAGTTAACCAAACTTGAAACAGGAACAGCAACGGCTGAACCAACATTGCTTAACCAAGTAACAATGCAGGAAGAACAAAGCACTGGTCGGGCGCCCAGTATCCTCTACGGACTACGAGAAAAGGATTTACCGGTAGGTAATTAAAATCCTATTTTCTCTTACTTCCTAGAGGATACTGGGGTCCATTTAGTACCATGGGGATGTACCAAAGCTCCCAAACCGGGTGGGAGAGTGCTGAGGTTCCTGCGGAACTGATTGACCAAACTGAAGGTCCTCAGAGGCCAAAGTATCGAACTTGTAGAACTTTGCAAAAGTGTTCGAACCTGACCAAGGTAGCTGCTCGGCAGAGCTGTAAAGCCAAGACACCCCGGGCAGCCACCCAGAAAGAACCCACTGACCTAGTAGAGTGGGCCTGTACAGATTTTGGGCATGGCAAATTTGCCGTGAAATAAGCATGCTGGATAGTGAGTCTGATCCAGCGTGCAATAGTCAGTTTTGAAGCAGGGCACCCAATCTTACTGGGATCATAAAGAACAAATAGCGAGTCCGTTTTTCTGTGACAAGCTGTTCTTTCCACATACACCTTCAAAGCCCTCACAATATCCAAAGACTTTGAAGTAGCAGAGGTGTCGGTGACAACCGGGACCACAATAGGTTGGTTGACATGAAACACAGACACCACTTTAGGAGAAATTGCTGACGAGTTCTGAGTCCAGCTCTGCCCTCATGGAAAATAAAATAGGGACTTTTGTGAGACAAAGCCCCCAGCTCCGACACACGCCTTGCTGAAGCCAAGGCCAACAGTGTAACGGTCTTCCACGTAAGAAATGTTACGTCCACCTCCTGTAATGGCTCAAACCAGTCCGATTGGAGGAAATGCAGCACCACATCGAGATCCCAAGGTGCCGTGGGAGGCACAAAGGGAGGTTGGATGTGCAGAAAACCTTTCAAGAACGTCTGGACCTCTGGGAGAGAAGCCAATTGTTTCTGAAAGAAAATTGACAAGGCCGAAATCTGGACTTTTCTGGAGCCCAGACGTAGGCCCACATCCACTCCTGCTTGTAGATAAAGAAGGAAACGTCCTAGATGGAATTCCACCGCAGAAAATTTCTGCTCTCATACCAAGAGATGTATTTCTTCCAAATACGATGGTGTCACACGCCAGAGGCGGCGTTCGCCACGCTTACCCCTGCGTGCCTGCTGGTCTGTGTTGCGGCCTCCGTCTTCGGTGGGCCACGGGTTCCGGCGTCTGGCTGGCGCGGCTCCCGGCGGTTCTCCAGGGCAGGGGCACCGCCATGACACCCGGCATCACGTGGGCGGGGAGCAGGTGACGTCATCAGACTGTTCCGCCAATCCAGCAGTGGCGGGAGATTCAAAGTCAGACGCCGGACAGAGCCTCAGCGCCTGAGAATCGTCTTTCCCTTGAGGTGGATGCCAGCGCTCTTGTTCCCAGCAAGAATCTCTGAAGTTGTACTCCAGTGTTTCCGGCATTTCCAGGTGCCAGTTCGCTGCATTGGTTCCAGCGTTCCCAGCGGCTGGTGTGTCTCTCTGCGGTCCTGTCACCAGTGCTCCTAGGAATCAGCGTCTTAAACCACTGCACTTTAGCTCTTTAAATCATCAGCGTCACAGTCACCGTTCACAAGTTCTACAAAGCATCAGCGTCACAGTCACCGTTCACAAGTTCTACAAAGCATCAGCGTCACAGTCACCGTTCACAAGTTCTACAAAGCATCAGCGTCACAGACTCCGTTCACAAGCTCTACGAATCATCAGCGTCTTAAACCACTGCACTTAAGTTCTTCAAGTCATCAGCGTCTCAGTCACCGTTCTCAAGTTCTACACATCATCAGCGTCTTAAACCAATGCACTTCAGTTCTTCAAATCATCAGCGTCTCAGTCACCATTCTCAAGTTCTACAAATCATCAGCATCTTAAACCACTGCACTTAAATTCTTCAAATCACCAGCGTCTTAATCTCCGTTCTCAAGTTCTTTAAGTCATCTGTGCCTTTAACCACCGTTCACAAGTTTCCCAACTCATCGGTTTCTTTTCACAATTTCTTCAGTCACCAGTATCTCTGACATTGCTCACAAACCCTTCAATGGTTCTGGACATTCCCTCATAAGTTCCCTTTATGCTATATGACTTTGAGATGTTTTTTTCCCTGCAATAAAGCTCTTCAATATTTCACCAAACCTTACTGTCAGAGTCCTGTATGAGGAAATCCTATATCAGATCACCCCTATTCCGGCCCAGTTGTGGTTCCTCTTCCCAACCATCGGAAGAATCCCCGAGTTCACAACACACTCAATCTAGGCCAGTGACAGTATACTCAGGCCCCATGGACCCGGGGAATCGGAACCCAGAGGCAAGTACCATGCAGGACCTGGTTTCCAGAGTACAGAGTCAGGAAGCAGCACAGAATCAGGTGATGCATTATCTCCAGGAATTATCTGGCCGGCTGGATCAAATCCAGACTTCTCTGGCTTCAGTGGTTTCAGCTCCAGTTCCACTATCCGCCCCAGTGGTTGTCTCTGGCAATGTTCCGTCTTCGTCTGGAACCAGGTCACGCCTTCAGCTTCCTGCTCCTCCTCGTTATAATGGGAATCCAAAGAATTGCCGTGGTTTCCTCAATCAGTGTGAGGTACATTTCGAACTCCTTTCACACAACTTTCCTACTGATCGGTCTAAAGTGGCATACATTATCTCTTTGCTTGAGGGTTCAGCGTTGGAGTGGGTGTCACCGTTATGGGAGCGATCAGATCCGTTGGTTTCTAGCTATACCAACTTTATCACGTCATTCCGAAGGATCTTTGACGAGCCCGGCAGGACGACCGCTGCCTCTGCTGACTTGCTCCGTGTTCGACAAGGCTCTCATTCAGTGGGACAGTATGTGATTCATTTTCAAACCATAGCTTCAGAACTGTGCTGGAATAATGATGCCCTTCGGGCTGCTTTTTGGAATGGACTCTCGGATCGTTTAAAGGACGAGTTGATCACTAGAGATTTGCCAGATTCCTTGGAACAGTTGATCTCACTCTGTGTAAAGGTGGATCTTCGCATGCAGGAACGAGGTGGTGAACGTAGTCGGTCAGATCAGTCAAGATACCGATCTCTTCCGTCTAAGCAAACAATTAGTCCGAGTCCAGATGAACCCATGCAGATTAATCGGTCTCGGCTGTCTCCAGAGGAACGTCAGCGTCGTCGTGAGGGTAGACTCTGCCTCTACTGTGGAGCTGCGGATCATTTTCTCAAGTTTTGCAAGTCTCGCCCGGGAAACGGGCAGTCCTAGCTTGTTCTGGAGAAGTCGAGCTAGGGGTTTCTTCTCAATCTTCTCCGGCAGTGGACTGTTTACTCTCTGTGTCTCTGTTCTCTGAGTCTGTAGTCAAAACCGTTAAGGCACTGTTGGACTCAGGGGCTGCGGGGAATTTTATTTCCCTTTCCTGTGCCCAGAATCTGGGTTTACGGTTACGGTCGGTCGAACGACCTATTACGTTGACTGCTATTAACGGTACCCAAATTTCTAATGGTCTGATTTCAAGTTGTACAATGCCAATCAAGATGCAAGTGGGAGCTTTGCATCAAGAACATCTGGAGTTCCTTGTGATTCGGGAGATGCCTCACGATCTCGTTCTTGGTCTTACTTGGCTCAAGCTTCACAACCCTCACATCGACTGGGGGTCGACACAAATAATTTCTTGGAGTCCATTTTGTCACTCAAATTGTCTCACTCCTGTCTACCCGCTCCGTGTATCTTCAAAGTCGGATGAAGGGCTTATTCCAGAGGCTTATCGGGAATTTTCAGATGTATTCTCAGAACAGGCGGCCGATCAGTTACCACCGCATAGACCCTGGGACTGTCCTATTGAGCTCATTCCGGGGGAAAAGGCCACCTCGGGGTCGCACTTATCCTTTATCTGTACCCGAGACTCAAGCTATGTCGGAATATATCAAATCTAATCTGCAGAAAGGATTCATCCGCCCCTCTACTTCCCCGGCGGGAGCAGGTTTCTTTTTTGTGAAGAAAAAGGACGGAGGTCTGAGGCCATGTATCGACTATCGTGGTCTAAACAATGTCATATTAAGAATAAGTATCCTTTGCTGCTCATCACGGAGCTTTTTGATAGAGTTCGCGGAGCCCGAGTCTTTACCAAGCTCGATTTAAGGGGAGCTTATAATTTGATACGTATCCGACAAGGGGACGAATGGAAGACGGCCTTCAATACTAGGGACGGGCATTATGAGTATATGGTAATGCCGTTCGGCCTCAGCAACGCCCCCGCCGTCTTCCAGAGGTTCATTAATGAAATCTTACGGGATATGTTATACCTGAATGTAGTGGTATATTTGGATGACATTCTCATATTTTCTAAGAATCGCACAGAGTACATGTTAAAGAGGTACTTCTTCGATTGCGAGAGAATCATCTATACGGCAAGATTTCCAAGTGTACCTTTGAGGTCCCTTCTATTCCAATTCTGGGTTACATCATTTCGGGCACAGAGCTTCGTATGGATCCGGAGAAACTCTCTGCCATTCGGGACTGGACTCAGCCTCTTTCCTTGAAAGCGGTGCAACGATTTCTGGGGTTTGCAAATTACTACCGGAAATTCATAAGGGGTTTCTCTACCATTGTGGCGCCTATTACTGCCCTAACCAAGAAGGGGGCAGATCCAAGCCATTGGTCCTCTGAAGCTGTAGCAGCGTTCGCTCAGTTGAAGGCAGCCTTTATGACCGCTCCGGTACTTCAGCAACCAGACTTTGTAAAACCATTCTTTTTGGAGGTTGATGCTTCTACGGTAGGCATTGGTGCCGTGCTTTCGCAGTATGCTCCAGATGGGAAGTTACATCCATGTGGTTTCCATTCTCGCAAGTTCTCTCCAGCTGAACGAAACTACACCATTGGAGACAAAGAGCTTTTGGCAATAAAATCTGCCTTGGAAGAGTGGAGATATCTTTTGGAAGGTGCTAAACACCTAATTACGATTTTCACTGATCACAAGAATTTGCTGTATCTCAAGACGGCCCAGTGCTTGAATCCCCGTCAAGCTAGATGGGCGCTCTTCTTTGCCCGATTTTCATTTGTCATTAAGTACCGGGCTGGAACTTTCAACACCAAGGATGATGCCCTATCCTGTTCCCTAACGGCTTCGGATGAGGAGAATTCCGTGGAAAAGGCCTTGATTCTCAGTCCAGTTTCTATTTCAGCGGCTCCCACCGCGTTGGGCCCTCCTCCTGGAAGAATGTCTGTGCCAGTTAAATTTCTACCAAGATTGTTGCAGTGGGCTCACATTTCCAAGTTTTCCGGTCATCCTGGAGTACAAAAGATGTGGGAATTCCTGCGTAGATCTTACTGGTGGGACACTATGAAGAAGGATGTACAAGATTATGTCAACTCGTGTCCTCAATGTGCTCAGCACAAAATTCTTCGTCTGCCTCCTGCGGGGTTGCTGCACCCATTATCCATTCCTAAGAGGCCTTGGACCCATATCTCTATAGACATTGTTACTGAATTGCCCCTCTCCAAGGGTCATAACACCGTCTGGGTAATTATTGACCGTTTCTCTAAGATGGCACATTTTGTTCCTTTGACCGGGTTACCATCAGCTTCTAAGTTGGCTTTGTTATTTATTCGGGAGCACTTCCGCCTGCACGGGTTACCTCTGGAAATAGTCTCTGAACGGGGGGTACAGTTTACTGCAAGATTCTGGAGAGCCCTCTATACGGCCTTATAAATAAAACTCAAGTTTTCTTCTGCTTACCATCCACAAACCAATGGGCAAACTGAACACGTCAATCAAGATTTAGAGACTTTTTTCCTTGTTTATCTCTCCCCCTCGCAAGACAATTGGGTGGAGCTGTTGCCTTGGGCCGAGTTTGCCCATAATCATCTATACCACTCCTCGACTGGTGAGTCTCCATTTTTTATTAATTATGGATTTCATCCCCAAGTTCCAGAGTTACCCATTTGCCCTCCGGAAGAAGTTCCTGCTGCAGCCTCTACTCTCCGGCACTTCAGTCAAATCTGGAGTCGAGTTCATGCTAACCTCAAGAGAGTCTCCGGCCGCTATAAGTTCTTTGCGGATAGGAAGCGACGGGCAGCTCCTCAATACAAGGTTGGTGACAGGGTATGGCTCTCTACCCGCAATCTCCGTTTAAAGGTGCCCACTATGAAGTTTGCTCCGAGGTTCATTGGTCCTTATCCATGTTACAAGTCCTGAATCCGGTTGTTTGCAAATTGGGATTGCCTTCCCATCTCCGGATACCGAATTCCTTTCATGTCTCCCTCCTTCGCCCTCTTGTTTTGAACCGGTTTCATTCCAAGTCCCCAAGGCCAACCTCTGCAGAGGCTGAAGATGGTACGGACTATGCTATATGACTTTGAGTTGTTTTTTCCCTGCAATAAAGCTCTTCAATATTTCACCAAACCTTACTGTCAGAGTCCTGTATGAGGAAATCCTATATCAGATCACCCCTATTCCGGCCCAGTTGTGGTTCCTCTTCCCAACCATCGGAAGAACCCCCGAGTTCACAACACACTCAATCTAGACCAGTGACAGATGGTAATGCTTAGACGTTACCCCCTTCCTGGCTTGGATCATAGTCGGGATAATCTTGTTAGGGATCCCTCTCCTGGCTAGAATCAGCCGTTCAACTTCCATGCCGTCAAACGTAGCCGCGGTAAGTCCTGATAGACGAATGGGCTCTGTTGCAGAAGATCCTCGCGAAGAGGTAGAGGCCACGGATCTTCGAGGAGCATCTCCAGAAGATCTGTGTACCAGTCCCTTCTTGGCCAGTCCGGAGCAATCAGAATTGCTTGAACCTTTTCCCTTTTTATTCTCTTTAGAATTCTTGGGATCAGAGGAAATGGAGGAAACACATACACCATCTGATAGACCCATGGAGTCGTCAGGGCGTCTACCGCCACCGCCTGTGGGTCTCTTGACCTGGAACAATACCGCTTGAGCTTCTTGTTGAGACGAGAGGCCATCATGTCGATCTGTGGATATCCCCATCGACTTGTCAAGCACCTGAACACTTCCGGGTGAAGGCTCCACTCCCCCGGGTGCAGGTCGTGTCTGCTGAGGAAGTCTGCTTCCCAGTTGTCTACTCCCGGAATGAAGACCGCTGACAATGCCACAGCGTTTCTCTCTGCCCAGAGGAGAATTCTTGACACCTCTGACATTGCTGCTCTGCTTTTCGTTCCGCCCTGTTGATTTCTGTACGTCCCCGCCGTTACATTGTCCGACTGGACCTGAATGGCCAAATCTTGAAGAAGATGTGAGGCCTGCAGAAGTCTCTGAGTTCCAGAATGTTGATTGGAAGGATGACTTCCTGACTTGACCATCTTCCTTAAAACTGCACCCCCTGAGTGACTGCTCCCCAACCTCTGAGGCTTGCGTATGTGGTTAGCAGAATCCAGTTCTGAATTTCGAACCTCCGACCCTCGACAAGCTGAGAAATTTGTAGCCACCACAGCAGGGAGATCCTGGATTTTGGCGACAGACGGATCCCCTGGTGCATGTGAATATGCGATCCGGACCATTTGTCCAACAGATCGAGCATGAAGGGTCATGCGTGAAACCTTCCATATTGAAGAGCCTCGTAAGAGGCCACCATTTTCCCCAGAAGGTGAATGCATAGATGCACCGATATCCGGGTTGGCTTCAGAACATCCCGAACCATCGACTGGATTACTAATGCCTTTTCCAATGGAAGGAACACCTTCTGCGACTCCGTGTCCAGTATCATTCCCAGGAATAGGAGCCTCCATGTTGGCTCTAGGTGAGATTTCAGAAGATTCAGAATCCACCCATGATCCTGGAGAAGTTTGGTTGAGAGAGCAATGCTGTCCAGCAACCTTTCCCTGGATGGTGATTTTATCAGGAAATCGTCCAGGTACGGAATTATGTTCACTCCCTGTTTGCAGAGTAGAAACATCATCTCTGCCATCACCTTGGTGAACACCCTCGGTGCCGTGGAGAGGCCAAATGGCAGGGCCTGAAACTGGTAGTGACAGTCCTGCAGTGCAAACCGTAGATAAGCCTGATGAGGCGTCCAGATCGGAATGTGAAGGTACGCATCCTTGATATCCAGAGACACTAGGAATTCCTCTTTCTCCAGACTTGAGTTCACCACTCTCAGAGACTCCATCTTGAATTTGAACACTCGTAAGTACGGGTTCAAAGACTTGAGGTTCAGAATTGGTCTTACCGAACCGTCCGGTTTCGGTACTACAAACAAGTTGGAATAGTACCCCTTGTTTAGCTGATGAGGTGGAAATGGAACAATGACGTATGTCTGTACCAGTTTTTGGATGGCATGTTGTAAAGTTATACTTGCCTCTTGTGAAACTGGCAAGCCTGATTTGAAGAATCTGTGAGGTGGGAGCTCTTGGAACTCCAGTCTGTAGCCCTGGGAAATAAGATTTATGACCCAGGGATCCTGGCGCAAATTTCACCAGATTTGACTGAAGCCTGACAGCCTTCCAGGCATTGTGGTCCACCGTCATGCTGCAATCTTTGAGGAAGCAGAGCCTGAGCTCTGTTCCTGAGCACCTGCTGTTGCTGGTTTGCGTTGTTTACCTCTTGCACTGCTGGAGGACGTAGAAGCACCTCTGGATTTGCCCTTGAACTTGGCCTTCCGAAAGGACTGTAACTTAGAAGGTGAATAAGTCTCCTTGGTTGGGGGGGCTGTGGAAGGAAGATACGTAGACTTACCCACAGTAAATCATCTCCGAAAAAGGCCTCTCCTGTGGAAGGTAGGCCTTCCACACCTTTCCTGGAATCCGCGTCAGCAGTCCACTGGTGTAGCCACAAGCCTCTGCGTGCCGACATTGCCATAGCGGTGGTGCGTGCGTTAAGCATGACTATTTCCTTTATCGCTTCCACCATAAATTTCACAGTCCTGTATATGCTGCAAGAGTAAGACAACATTCCCCCTAGATAAGGATTCTAACCCCTCAATTAGGTTACCTGACCATTTTGCATTTGCTCTAGTGATCCAAGCACATGCAATAGTGGGTCTTTGGGCTACCCCAGCAGCTGTGTACAATGATTTGAGTGTACTCTCAATTTTACGATCAGCCATGTCTTTCAGGGAGGCTGCACCAGGAACAGGCAATACAATTTTACGTGACAGCCTAGAGACTGATGCGTCCACTATCGGTGGATTTTCCCATTATCTATCCTCCAGAAGAAAAGGAAAAGATGAGAGTAACCTTTTAGGGATCTGAAACTTCTTATCAGGATTAACCCATGGTTCTTCAAACAGGGTATTCAATTCCTTTGACACAGGAAAAGTAACTGAGGACTTCTTTTTTTACATTTAAATAAGATTCCTCACACTCCTCTGACACCTTATCAGGAATATGCAGACCATCTCTGATAGCCTCTATAAGAGCCTCTATTTCCTTTGACAGAGCTGCATCCCCTCCCCTCTGAGTCCACCTCCCCCTCCTCCATGTCTGACCTATCAGCGTCAGAGTCAGACTGCAGGATATGGGCCAGAGATCGCTTTTGCGGACAAATTGGTGGGGATTGAGACGCTGTCTTGGGGACTGAGTCTCTGTTCATAAACTCATCCACAGTCCGTTTTAAGCATTGCGTCTCTCATTGTGGGACAATTTTGTAGAAAGAGTTGAGATCATTCCCTTAAGATAATTAACCCATTCCTGTTCAGCCCCGCTAGTCTGTGAGGGTGGTCTTCAGTATGCTATATGTCGGGATCCCGGCGCACAGTATACCGGCGTCGGGATCCCGACACCCGGCATACCGACAGCTATTCTACCTCGTGGGGGTCCACGTTCCCCCTGAAGGGAGAATAAATAGCGTGGCGGGGCTCCTTTGCGCTCGCCACACTGTCGGTATGCCGGCGGTCGGGCTCCCGGCGCCAGTATGCTGGTCGCCGGGAGCCCGACCGCCGGCATACCATACTATACCCCACCCTGAGTACCTAGTAGTGAGCCCCCTGGTGAAGAGGAACACTCTGCGGTACAAGACACACACTCTTCCTGACATATTGTAATGTGACAGCACACATACACAGAGGAAAGGTTAAGCACAATTAACCCACAAAGAGCCCTTCAGGGAGACACAGAGAAGTTTGGAGCCAGCCTCCACCGCACCCTTATCACTAATACCAAGCTTAGCCGGGTTGCAGACTAAGTACCCTGATAGGGGACCTAGTACACTAATAGTCGCCCCCCCTGCTATGAAACCCTGGTACCGCTGAGGTAATCTGGAGTCACACTGGACGTCCCTGTCAGTCAGCATCTGTGTCCACTGCAGAGGCCAATTGGCGCTGGTGAGCTGCTGGATAGTGAAGCCCCGCCCCTTCAATGGCGTGCGGTCTGCTTTTTTTTATACTGGCTGTGGAATCTTCTGCTTAAAATGGAGAAAAACATTTTAAGGCTGTTGTGCCAGTATGGGTACTGTGTACAGTGCATGGGGACGCAGTTGTGTACTGTGTCCGGAGACACATTCCGCCCCGTTTAGAAGCCGTACGTCTCCGTACCCTCATGCCGCCATAATGGCTGGCGCCCTGCTAGCTGGGACGCCGGCTCAGTACTCACCACTCTTTACCCTTCTGGCTCTATTAGGGGTGGCGGCGTGCTGCGGGACTGTACGCTCGCCGTGATGTGCTTGCGAATAGGTTCCTCAGGAGCTAGTGTCCTGTCAGCAGGGAACGGGATCATTAACCTTTTAAGAGGTTGGGCCGTCCCCCCCCCCCCCTCTCCCCCAAAGTTTCACGAAGCTGACATGCTGGTGCCATCCAGCCCTGCCTGAAAATAACAAACATAAAATAAATGCAGAAAACTCTTCAGGAGCTTCCATAAGCGTGTACCAGCTCCTCTCGGGCACATGAGTCTGGTAGGAGGGGCATAGAAGGAGGAGCCAGCCCACACTATCAAATTCTTAAAGTGCCCATGGATCCTAGTGGACCCGTCTATACCCCATGGTACTAAATGGACCCCAGTATCCTCTAGGACGTAAGAGAAATAAAGATCCATCAGGGCCGCTGCAAGGTTTCTCGACACCCTAGGCAAATGTTTAGCCTACTGTCTGCCTGTTCCCTGCTGGCACAGGGCTTCCAGATATGGCCACTGCTACCCACAACTCCACGGTGACTGGCCCCTTATGTATCTGGGTGACATCCATGGACTGCGTCCCAACCACATTGCATCTGTGTCACCTAGCAGCACAGCACCCCACCCTGTGTCACCCAGCACATCAACCCCCCGACCCCCCCGTGTCCACCCTGAATCTCCCAGCATGGCAACCCACCCTGTGTCACACAGCACTGCACCCCACCCCACCCGTGTCAACCAGTACAGCTCTCCACCCTGTGTCCCTAGTACAGCACAGCACCCTGTGCCGCCCAGCACATCAATCCCCCTGTGTCACCCAGCACATCCCACCCCGTGTCCACCCTGTGTCACGCAGCACAGCACCCCACCCCTGTGTCACACAGCACAGCACCCCACCCTGTGTCACCCAGCACAGCTCCCCACCCTGTGTCACACAGCACAGCTCCCCACCCTGTGTCACCCAGCACAGCTCCCCACTCTGTGTCACCCAGCACATCAATCCCCATGTGTCACCCAGCACATCAAACCCCCTCCCCGTGTCCACCGTGTGTCACCCAGCACAGCACCCCACGCTGTGTCACCCAGCACAGCACTCCACCCGTGTCGCCCAGCACAGCACCGCACCCTGTGTCACGCAGCACAGCACCCCACCCCTGTGTCACACAGCACAGCACCCCACCCTGTGTCACCCAGCACAGCTCCCCACCCTGTGTCACACAGCATAGCTGCCCACCCTGTGTCACTTAGCACAGCTCCCCACCCTGTGTCACCAAGCACATCAATCCCCCTGTGTCACCCAGCACATCAAACCCCCTCCCCGTGTCCACCGTGTGTCACCCAGCACAGCACCCCACGCTGTGTCACCCAGCACAGCACTCCACCCGTGTCACCCAGCACCCCACCCTGTGTCGCCCAGCACAGCACCCCACCCTCTGTAACACAGCACAGCACCCCACCCTGTGTCACACAGCTCCCCACCCAGTCTTTCCCAGCACAGCACCCCGCCCTGTGTCAACCAGCACCACACCCTGTCACCCAGCACAGCTGCCCTTCTGTGAAACACTGCACACCACGTGTCACCCACCCACGACCATTACAGTATCCCATCATGGCAGCCTGTGCTGGCAGCAATTAAAATAATCAGGCTACTCACCATTTTAAAAGGACCCTCAAGTTAAGATTTGTGTCCCTGGGGTAGAAGCTCAGGCCCCTCGAAATGTATCTTTGGCTGATGTGACTCTCAGGCCAAGTAACATGCGCCTCAACACCTACGATGGTGCTGTGTGCACAGACATCTTCACGGCTCCTCCTCCCTGTGCAGACACCGGACACCCGTCTCCTGGTCTTTCCTGCTGCTTCAGTGGGACGTTAATTTGTCTAGGCCCCGCCCCCAAAACTTCCTGACCACACATGCGCAGTAGGGATTCGAGAAGAGTCAGTGGGTAATCCACCGCCTCCTCTGCTGCTCAGCGTCTCCATCCACAGAAGCTGTGCCCTGGCATCCCCTGAGCCCGTCACTTTCGCACACAGCAGCAGCATGCTCAGCCTCCAGATGCAGTTACTTTGACAAAAAATGTAATTTTAGCGGGACTCGGGAGCGTGCCGCCCTTCTGTGTCAGGCGCCCTTAGGCAGCTGCCTAAACCTGCCTAATGGTGGCGCCGGCCCTGAGAACTAGAGGGTCTCTGCCTGCCTAATGTGTAAAAAGGGGACTCTGCTGCTTAATGTGTAAAAAGGGGGACTCTGCTGTTGTAATGTGTAAAAAAAAAAAAGGGGGACACTGCATGCCTAATGTGTAAAAATGGGGGACACTGCTGTTGTAATGTGTAAAAAAGGGTGACTCTGCCTGCCTAATGTGTAAAATAAGGGGACTCTGCCTGCTTAATGTGTAAAAAAAAGGGTGACTCTGCTGTTATAATGTGTAAAAAAAGGGGGACTCTGCCTACCTAATGTGTAAAAATGGGGACTCTGCCTGCTTAATGTGTAAAAAGGTGACTGCCTGCCTAATGTGAAAAAATGGGGGACTCGGATGTTATAATGTGTAAAAAAGGGGGACACTGCATGCCTAATGTGTAAAAAAGGGTGACTCTGCCTGCCTAATGTGTAAAATAAGGGGACTCTGCCTGCTTAATGTGTAAAAAAAAGGGTGACTCTGCTGTTATAATGTGTAAAAAAGGGGGACTCTGCCTACCTAATGTGTAAAAATGGGGACTCTGCCTGCTTAATGTGTAAAAAGGTGACTGCCTGCCTAATGTGCAAAAATGGGGGACTCGGATGTTATAATGTGTAAAAAAGGGGGACTCTGCTGTTATAATGTGTAAAAAAGGGGGACTCTGCCTACCTAATGTGTAAAAATGGGGACTCTGACTGCTTAATGTGTAAAAAGGTGACTGCCTGCCTAATGTGAAAAAATGGGGGACTCAGATGTTATAATGTGTAAAAAAGGGGGACTCTGATGTTATAATGTGTAAAAAAAAGAAGGGGGACTCTGCCTGCTTAATGTGTAAAAAGGTGACTCTGCCTGCTTAATGTGTAAAAGGGAGATCTGTGGCCATGCCCCTTCCCCACGAAGCCACGCACCTATATTTTTGGCGCACTCTGGCCCTGTTTTCTACATGGGGGGGCACCAATGCTGTTTCTTGCACACAGTGCTAAAATGTCTAGTTACGGCACTGGTATGAGGACACATCTATATATACAGTACATCTGGAAAGTATTCACAGCGCTTCACTTTTTCCACATTTTGTAATGTTACAGCCTTATTCCAGAATGGAATATTTTAATTTTTCCCTCAAAATTCTACAGACAATACCCCATAATAACAACATGAAAAAAGTGTTTTTAAGACTTTTGAAAATGTATTAAAAATAAAAAACTAAGAAATCACATGTACGTAAGTATTCACAACCTTTGCCATGAAGCTCAAAATTGAGCTCAGGTGCATCCTGTTTCCACTGATCATCCGTGAGATGTTCCTTCAGCTTAATTGGAGTCCGCCTGTGGTAAACTCAGTTGATTGGACATGATTTGGAAAGGCACACACCTGTCTATATAAGGTCCCACACTTGACAGTGCATGTCTGAGCACAAATCAAGCATGAAGTCAAAGGAATTGTCTGTAAACCTCCAAGACAGGATTGTTTCGAGGCACAAATCTGGGGAAGGGTACAGAAAAATATTTGCTGCTTTTGAAGGTCCCAATGAGCACAGTGGCCTCCATCATCCATAAATGAAAGAAGTTCGGAACCACCAGGACTCTTCCTAGAGCTGGCCGACCGTCTAAACTGAGCGATCGGTGTATAAGGGTCTTAGTCAGGGAGGTGACCAAGAACCCGATGGTCACTATGTCAGAGCTTCAGCATTCCTCTGTGGAGAGAGGAAAACCTTCCAGAAGGATAACCATCTCTGCAGCAATCCACCAATCAGGTTTGTATGGTAGAGTGGCCAGACGAAAGCCACTCCTTAGTAAAATGCACATGGCAGCCTGCCTGGAGTTTGCCAAAATGCACCTGAAGGACTCTCAGACCATGAGAAACAAAATTCTCTGGTTTGATGAGGCAAAGATTGAACTCTTTGGCGTGAATGCCAGGCGTCACGTTTGGAGGAAACCAGGCATTGCTCATCACCAGGCCAATACCATCCCCACAGTAAAGCATGGTGGTGGCAGCATCATGCTGTGGGGATGTTTTTCAGAGGCAGGAACTGGGAGACTAGTCAGGATAGAGGTAAAGATTAATGCCGCAATGTACAAAGATATCCTGGCTGAAAACCTGCTCCAGAGCGCTCTTGACCTCAGACTGGGGCTTCAGGACAACTCTGTCTATGGCAAAGATTTGGGGAAGAAAAAAAGAAGAACCTGTGTTGTTGACGCACTAAGAAAGATTTGTTTATCATAAAATATAACCTTTAATATAATACAATTAAAATAGGATATATAGTGTTATCCCAAACTGCAGTGCAACATAAGAGTTAAAATCACAGACATCGACAAATATGTGAGGAAAATAAAGAATGTGAATAAGAAGTTAAAAAACATGTCCATGTGTGATTATTGATATATAACACTATTTGTTCACTATAATTCAAATAAGTCAAAATGTTTCCACCATTCGGTCACTGACTAGTATTGAAATATTGGCCCTCATTCCGAGTTGATCGGTCGCAAGGCGAATTTAGCAGAGTTACACACGCTAAGCCGCCGCCTACTGGGAGTGAATCTTAGCTTCTTAAAATTGCGACCGATGTATTCGCAATATTGCGATTACTAACTACTTAGCAGTTTCAGAGTAGCTTCAGACTTACTCTGCCTGTGCGATCATTTCAGTGCTTGTCGTTCCTGGTTGACGTCACAAACACACCCAGCGTTCGCCCAGGCACTCCCACCGTTTCCCCGGCCACTCCTGCGTTTTTTCCGGAAACGGTAGCGTTTTCAGCCACACGCCCCTGAAACGCCGTGTTTCCGCCCAGTAACACCCATTTCCTGTCAATCACATTACGATCGCCGGAGCGATGAAAAAGCCGTGAGTAAAATTACTTTCTTCATAGTAAAGTTACTTGGCGCAGTCGCAGTGCGAACATTGCGCATGCGTACTAAGCGGATTTTCACTGCGATGCGATGAAAAATACCGAGCGAACAACTCGGAATGAGGGCCATTGTCAATGACTGACTTGGTTTATAATGTGTTGGAATCTACTCTTTAGTTTGTGAGTCTCCACAGTATCCTGGCACAAATTCACCACCTACTCATAAATACCTCATAGGATCACTTCCATAATATAGAGGCTGCGAATATAGGTGGGTATGAGTGAATATCAATTATTCTCCAGTTAAAGGTTATTGCATTTACCAGTACCTTCAAATACTATTACTGGATGTTCACTGTATCTGTAGTCTCAGACCCAGCTGTAATATTTAGAGATTTCGATGTATTAAGATACTTCACACTCACTGTTAAAACCATTAAAGGAATAATCCTTATTTATTTGGTTAGGAGTGTGGGTAGGGTTGTTTTAAGGGGTATAGCAATCCCACTTTGGATATCAAACAACCAATATGTAAAAAAATATATATAGTCCTTATTAATCTCTATCTGTTTAACTCAGAGTGAATTATTTTTAGGGGTATAACAACCCCATTTATAATAAGAATTTACTTACCGATAATTCTATTTCTCGTAGTCCGTAGTGGATGCTGGGGACTCCGTCAGGACCATGGGGTTTAGCGGCTCCGCAGGAGACAGGGCACAATAATAAAAGCTTTAGGATCAGGTGGTGTGCACTGGCTCCTCCCCCTATGACCCTCCTCCAAGCCTCAGTTAGGATACTGTGCCCGGACGAGCGTGCATAATAAGGAAGGATATTGAATCCCGGGTAAGACTCATACCAGCCACACCAATCACACCGTACAACCTGTGATCTGAACCCAGTTAACAGTATGATAACAACGAAGGAGCCTCTGAAAAGATGGCTCACAACAAGAATAACCCGATTTTTGTAACAATAACTATGTACAAGTATTGCAGACAATCCGCACTTGGGATGGGCGCCCAGCATCCACTACGGACTACGAGAAATAGAATTATCGGTAAGTAAATTCTTATTTTCTCTAACGTCCTAAGTGGATGCTGGGGACTCCGTCAGGAGCATGGGGATTATACCAAAGCTCCCAAACGGGCGGGAGAGTGCGGATGACTCTGCAGCACCGAATGAGAGAACTCAAGGTCCTCCTCAGTCAGGGTGTGCCCCTGACCAAGTAGCAGCTCGGCAAAGTTGTAAAGCCGAGACCCCTCGGGCAGCCGCCCAAGATGAGCCCACTTCCTTGTGGAATGGGCTTTTACTGATTTTGGCTGTGGCAAGCCTGCCACAGAATGTGCAAGCTGAATTGTACTACAAATCCAGCGAGCAATCGTCTGCTTAGAAGCAGGAACACCCATCTTGTTGGGTGCATACAGGCTAAACAGCGAGTCAGATTTTCTGACTCCAGTCGTCCTGGAAACATATATTTTCAGGGTCCTGACAACGTCAAGTAACTTGGAGTCCTCCAAGTCCCTAGTAGCCGCAGGTACCACAATAGGTTGGTTCATGTGAAAAACAGAAAACACCTTAAGGAGAAATTGAGGACGAGTCCTCAATTCTGCCCTGTCAGAATGAAAAATTAAGTAAGGGCTTTTATATGATAAAGCCGCCCATTCTGACACACGCCTGGCTGAAGCCAGGGCTAATAGAATCTTCACCTTCCATGTGAAATATTTTAATTCCACAGTGGTGAGTGGATCAAACCAATGTGACCTTAGGAAACTCAAAACAACATTGAGATCCCAAGGTGCCACTGGGGGCACAAAAGGAGGCTGTATATGCAGTACCCCTTTTACAAACGTCTGAACTTCAGGCACTGAAGCCAGTTCTTTCTGGAAGAAATTCGACAGGGTCGAAATTTGAACCTTAATGGACCCTAATTTTAGGCCCATAGACAGTCCTGTTTTCAGGAAATGTAGGAAACGACCCAGTTGGAATTCCTCTGTAGGGACCTTCTTGGCCTCACACCACGCAACATATTTTCGCCAAATGCGGTGAACATGTTTTGCGGTTACATCCTTCCTGGCTTCGACCAGGGTAGGGATGACTTCATCTGGAATGCCCTTCCAGGATCCGGCGTTCAACTGCCATGCCGTCAAACGCAGCCGCGGTAAGTCTTGGAACAGACAAGGCCCCTGCTGGAGCAGGTCCTCTCTTAAAGGTAGAGGCCACGGTTCTTCCGTGAGCATCTCTTGAAGTTCCGGGTACCAAGTCCTTCTTGACCCATCCGGAACCACGAGTATCGTTCTTACTCATCTCCTTCTTATGATTCTCAGTACTTTTGGTATGAGATGCATAGGAGGGAACACATACCCTGACTGGTACACCCACAGTGTTACCAGAGCGTCCACCGCTATTGCCTGAGGGTCCCTTGACCTGGCGCAATATCGGTCTAGTTTTTTGTTCAGGCGGGACGCCATCATGTCCACCTTTGGTTTTTCCCAACGGTTTACAATCATGTGGAAGACTTCCCGCTGAAGTCCCCACTCTCCCGGGTGGAGGTTATGCCTGCTGAGGAAGTCTGCTTCCCAGTTTTCCACTCCCGGAATTAACACTGCTGAGAGTGTTATCACATGATTTTTCGCCCAGCGAAGAATCCTTGCAGTTTCTGCCATTTCCCTCCTGCTTCATGTGCCGCCCTGTCTGTTTACGTGGGCGACTGCCGTGATGTTGTCCCACTGGATCAATACCGGCTGACCTTGAAGCAGAGGTCTTGCTAAGCTTAGAGCCTTGTAAATTGCCCTTAGCTCCAGTATATTTATGTGGAGAGAAGTCTCCAGACTTGATCACACTCCCTGGAATTTTTTTCCTTGTGTGACTGCTCCCCAGCCACTCAGGCTGGCATCCGTGGTCACCAGGACCCAGTCCTGAATGTCGAATCTGCGGCCCTTTCATAGATGAGCACTCTGCAGCCACCGCAGAAGAAAACACCCTTGTCCTTGGAGACAGGGTTATCCGCTGATGCATCTGAAGATGCGATCCGGACCATTTTCCCAGCAGATTCCACTGAAAGGTTCTTGCGTGAAATCTACCGAATGGGATCGCTTTGTAAGAAACCACCATTTTTCACAGGACCCTTGTGCAATGATGCACTGATACTTTTCCTGGTTTTAGGAGGTTCCTGACCAGCTCGGATAACTCCCTGGCCTTCTCCAGGAGAAAACATCCTTTTCTGGACTGTGTCCAGAATCATTCCTAGGAACATTAGACGTGTCGTCGGAAAAAGCTGCGATTTTGGAATATTTAGAATCCACTCGTGCTGTCGTAGAACTACTTGAGACAGTGCTACTCCGACCGCCAACTGTTCTCTGGACCTTGCCCTTATCAGGAAAGCGTCCATATTTCTTTTAGGAAGAATCATCATTTCGGCCATTACCATGGTAAAGACCCGGGGTGCCGTGGACAATCCAAACGGCAGCGTCTGAACTGATAGTGACAGTTCTGTACCACGAACCTGAGATACCCTTGGTGAGAAGGGCAAAATTTGGACATGTAGGTAAGCGTCCCTGATATCCAGTGACACCATATCGTCCTGGTTCGCTATCACTGCTCTGAGTGACTCCATCTTGATTTGAACCCTTGTATGTAATTGTTCAAATCTTTTAGATCTCACCGAGCCGTTTGGCTTCAGTACCACAATATAGTGTGGAATAATACCCCTTCCCTTGTTGTAGGAGGGGTACTTTGATTATCACCTGCTGGGAATACAGCCTGTGAATTTTTTCCCAATACTGCCTCCCTGTCGGAGGGAGACGTTGGTAAAGCAGACTTCAGGAACTTGTGAGGGGAAGACGTCTCAAATTTCCAATGTACACCTGGGATACTACGTGTAGGATCCAGGAGTCCACTTGCGAGTGAGCCCACTGCGTGCTGAAACTCTTGAGATGACCCCCCACCGCACCTGAGTCCGCTTGTATGGCCCCAGCGTCATGCTGCGGACTTGGCAGAAGCTGTGGAGGACTTCTGTTCCTGGGAATGGGCTGCCTGCTGCAGTCTTCTTCCCTTTCCTCTAACCCTGGGCAGATATGACTGGCCTTTTGCCCGCCTGCCTTTATGGGTACGAAAGGACTGAGACTGAAAAGACTGTGTCCTTTTCTGCTGAGATGTGACTTGGGGTAACAAAAGTGGATTTTCCAGCTGTTGCCATGGCCACCAGGACCGATGGACCGCCCCTTTATACGGCAATACTTCCATGTGCCGTCTGGAATCTGCATCACCTGACCACTGTCGTGTCTATAAACATCGTCTGGCAGATATGGACATCACATCTACTCTTGATGCCAGAATGCAAATATCCCTCTGCGCATCTCGCATATATAGAAATGCATCCTTAAAATGCTCTATAGTCAATAAAATATTGTTCCTGTCAAGGGTATCAATATTTTCAGTCAGGAAATCCGACCAAGCCCCCCCAGCGCTGCACATCCAGGCTGAGGCGATTGCTGGTCGTAGTATAATACCAGTATGTGTGTATATACTTTTTAGGATATTTTTCAGCTTCCTATCAGCTGGCTCCTTGAGGGCGGCCGTATCTGGAGACGGTAACGCCACTTGTTTTTATAAGCGTGTGAGCGCCTTATCCACCCTAAGGTGTTTTTCCCAACTCGCCCTCACTTCTGGCGGGAAAGGGTATACCTCCAATAATTTTCTATCGGAGGAAACCCACGTATCATCACACACTTTAATTTATCTGATTCAGGAAAAACTACAAGTAGATTATTCCCACCCTACATAATACCCTTATTTGTGGTACTTGTAGTATCAGAAATATATAACACCTCCTTCATTGCCCTTAACATGTAACGTGTGGCCCTAAAGGAAAATACGTTTGTTTCTTCACCGTCGACACTGAAGTCAGTGTCCGTGTCTGTGTCTGTGTCGACCAACTGAGGTAAATGGGCGTTTTTACAAGCCCCTGACGGTGTCTGAGACGCCTGGACAGGTACTAATTTATTTGCCGACCGTCTCATGTCGTCAACCGACCTTGCATCGTGTTGACATTATCACGTAATTCCTAAATAAGCCATCCATTCTGGTGTCGACTCCCTAGAGAGTGACATCACCAATACAGGCAATTTGCTCCGCCTCCTCACCAACATCGTCCTCCTACATGTCGACACACACGTACCGACACACAGCACACACACAGGGAATGCTCTGATAGAGGACAGGACCCCACTAGCCCTTTGGGGAGACAGAGGGAGAGTTTGCCAGCACACACCAAAAACGCTATAATACAGGGACAACCCCTTGTACAAGTGTTTTCCCTTATAGCATTTTCACATATGTAATCATATCGCCAAATAAGTGCCCCCCCTCTCTGTTTTAACCCTGTTTCTGTAGTGCAGTGCAGGGGAGAGTCTGGGAGCCTTCCTCACAGCAGAGCTGAGCAGGAAAATGGCGCCGTGTGCTGAGGAGAATAGGCCCCGCCCCCTAAAACGGCGGGCTCTTCTCCCGGAGTTTGTGAGATCTGGCAGGGGTTAAATACATCCATATAGCCTCAAGGGCTATATGTGATGTATTTTAGCCATAAAAAAGGTATAATACATTGCTGCCCAGGGCGCCCCCCCCAGCGCCCTGCACCCTCAGTGACCGCTGGTATGAAGTGTGCTGACAACAATGGCGCACAGCTGCAGTGCTGTGCGCTACCTTATGAAGACTGAAAGTCTTCTGCCGCCTGTTTCTGGACCTCTGGACCTCTTCAACTTCGGCATCTGCAAGGGGGTCGGCGGCACGGCTCCGGGACGAACCCCAGGGTGAGACCTGTGTTCCGACTCCCTCTGGAGCTAATGGTGTCCAGTAGCCTAAGAAGCAAATCCATCCTGCACGCAGGTGAGTTTTCTTCTCTCCCCTAAGTCCCTCGTAGCAGTGAGCCTGTTGCCAGCAGGACTCACTGAAAATAAAAAACCTAACTTAAACTTTTATTCTAAGCAGCTCAGGAGAGCCACCTAGATTGCACCCTTCTCGGCCGGGCACAAAAATCTAACTGAGGCTTGGAGGAGGGTCATAGGGGGAGGAGCCAGTGCACACCACCTGATCCTAAAGCTTTAATTATTGTGCCCTGTCTCCTGCGGAGCCGCTAAACCCCATGGTCCTGACGGAGTCCCCAGCATCCACTTAGGACGTTAGAGAAAATGTAAAACAACCAGCATACCGAAAGGTGTTTATTAATTCTTCACTTATCCATGCTGATTTCTGATACTGGGAATAGTTTTTATGTGTCAGGACATAAATATCAGTGGAAAATATCCAGATGGATTTGTGCCTATATATAATCACTAGGATTCAGTCAATATTACTTCCAAGTGACCAATCACGTCACGCATTGGCATGTACACTATATTTTCTATTGATATTAGGATCACAATAACGTATTGTGGCTTAATAAACTATACCATCTGATGAGAGGCACAGGTAGTGCTATGGAATAAATACAATACCCTTTACATCTCGCCCTATATATGCATTTTTTTCCTACTTTATCTATGATTCTCAAACTGTAGATTATATTCAATACCTATATCCTGCTCATTTAACCTGATGATTATTGTATACAATTGATGTACACCGCACATATTTATCTATTCAGATATTTCAAATATTTAATTCTCTTGGATATTTCTATCTCTAAGTAGAACAACTTTTTGCATATTGATTGAGGTTAATTTACCCTATTGTATTTACTGTTTGTTACTGTGTGTCATGTGAGTCAAGTTTTAATTTAATTCTATTAATAGCAAAGTTTACTCTTGGAAAGCGTGCTACAACCAAAAGATTCCTCTCTGTCTTGTATAAATTCTAATTATTGATAATATTCTTGGGAACACCACCAGTACCACCTCATTATAAATTATATCTGGCTGCTAATTTTTATCTACAGTATATATGGTTTCAACCTGTGAAATCAGTGCACCTCCCACACCCCAGTTCTTGTAAAGCAGAAACAATCCCAGTGACCTCTACATAATTCACAGAGCATCTATCACCCTCTATACCAGGGATGGGGAACCTTTGGCCCTCCAGCTGTTGTTGAACTACACATACCAGCATGCCCTGCTACAGGCTTGCTATTTGGCCATGCTAAAACTGTTGCAGGGCATGCTGGTATGTGTAATTCAGCAACAGCTGGAGTGCCACAGGTTCCCCACCACTGCTCTATACAATACAGGGAGCATTCCAGTCATCTAGATTTAATAAAAAAGAACATTCTAGTAATTTATATGAAATGGATGGATCGTTCTATTGACCAATATACAGTACCACACTGTACCATACCAAGCCAGTGATCTCTATACAATACAGGACACATTATACTAGAGATGAGCGCCTGAAATTTTTCGGGTTTTGTGTTTTGGTTTTGGGTTCGGTTCCGCGGCCGTGTTTTGGGTTCGAACGCGTTTTGGCAAAACCTCACCGAATTTTTTTTGTCGGATTCGGGTGTGTTTTGGATTCGGGTGTTTTTTTCAAAAAACACTAAAAAACAGCTTAAATCATAGAATTTGGGGGTCATTTTGATCCCAAAGTATTATTAACCTCAAAAACCATAATTTACACTCATTTTCAGTCTATTCTGAATACCTCACACCTCACAATATTATTTTTAGTCCTAAAATTTGCACCGAGGTCGCTGTGTGAGTAAGATAAGCGACCCTAGTGGCCGACACAAACACCGGGCCCATCTAGGAGTGGCACTGCAGTGTCACGCAGGATGTCCCTTCCAAAAAACCCTCCCCAAACAGCACATGACGCAAAGAAAAAAAGAGGCGCAATGAGGTAGCTGTGTGAGTAAGATTAGCGACCCTAGTGGCCGACACAAACACCGGGCCCATCTAGGAGTGGCACTGCAGTGTCACGCAGGATGGCCCTTCCAAAAAACCCTCCCCAAACAGCACATGACGCAAAGAAAAAAAGAGGCGCAATGAGGTAGCTGACTGTGTGAGTAAGATTAGCGACCCTAGTGGCCGACACAAACACCGGGCACATCTAGGAGTGGCACTGCAGTGTCACGCAGGATGTCCCTTCCAAAAAACCCTCCCCAAACAGCACATGACGCAAAGAAAAAAAGAGGCGCAATGAGGTAGCTGTGTGAGTAAGATTAGCGACCCTAGTGGCCGACACAAACACCGGGCCCATCTAGGAGTGGCACTGCAGTGTCACGCAGGGTGTCCCTTCCAAAAAACCCACCCCAATCAGCACATGATGCAAAGAAAAAGAAAAGAAAAAAGAGGTGCAAGATGGAATTATCCTTGGGCCCTCCCACCCACCCTTATGTTGTATAAACAAAACAGGACATGCACACTTTAACCAACCCATCATTTCAGTGACAGGGTCTGCCATACGACTGTGACTGATATGACGGGTTGGTTTGGACCCCCCCCAAAAAAGAAGCAATTAATCTCTCCTTGCACAAACTGGCTCTACAGAGGCAAGATGTCCACCTCATCTTCACCCTCCGATATATCACCGTGTACATCCCCCTCCTCACAGATTATCAATTCGTCCCCACTGGAATCCACCATCTCAGCTCCCTGTGTACTTTGTGGAGGCAATTGCTGCTGGTCAATGTCTCCGCGGAGGAATTGATTATAATTCATTTTAATGAACATCATCTTCTCCACATTTTCTGGATGTAACCTCGTACGCCGATTGCTGACAAGGTGAGCGGCGGCACTAAACACTCTTTCGGAGTACACACTTGTGGGAGGGCAACTTAGGTAGAATAAAGCCAGTTTGTGCAAGGGCCTCCAAATTGCCTCTTTTTCCTGCCAGTATAAGTACGGACTGTGTGACGTGCCTACTTGGATGCGGTCACTCATATAATCCTCCACCATTCTATCAATGTTGAGAGAATCATATGCAGTGACAGTAGACGACATGTCCGTAATCGTTGTCAGGTCCTTCAGTCCGGACCAGATGTCAGCATCAGCAGTCGCTCCAGACTGCCCTGCATCACCGCCAGCGGGTGGGCTCGGAATTCTGAGCCTTTTCCTCGCACCCCCAGTTGCGGGAGAATGTGAAGGAGGAGATGTTGACAGGTCGCGTTCCGCTTGACTTGACAATTTTGTCACCAGCAGGTCTTTCAACCCCAGCAGACCTGTGTCTGCCGGAAAGAGAGATCCAAGGTAGGCTTTAAATCTAGGATCGAGCACGGTGGCCAAAATGTAGTGCTCTGATTTCAACAGATTGACCACCCGTGAATCCTTGTTAAGCGAATTAAGGGCTGCATCCACAAGTCCCACATGCCTAGCGGAATCGCTCCGTGTTAGCTCCTCCTTCAATGCCTCCAGCTTCTTCTGCAAAAGCCTGATGAGGGGAATGACCTGACTCAGGCTGGCAGTGTCTGAACTGACTTCACGTGTGGCAAGTTCAAAGGGCATCAGAACCTTGCACAACGTTGAAATCATTCTCCACTGCACTTGAGACAGGTGCATTCCACCTACTATATCGTGCTCAATTGTATAGGCTTGAATGGCCTTTTGCTGCTCCTCCAACCTCTGAAGCATATAGAGGGTTGAATTCCACCTCGTTACCACTTCTTGCTTCAGATGATGGCAGGGCAGGTTCAGTAGTTTTTGGTGGTGCTCCAGTTTTCTGTACGTGGTGCCTGTACGCCGAAAGTGTCCCGCAATTCTTCTGGCCACCGACAGCATCTCTTGCACGGCCCTGTCGTTTTTTAAAAAATTCTGCACCACCAAATTCAAGGTATGTGCAAAACATGGGACGTGCTGGAATTGGCCCAGATTTAATGCACACACAATATTGCTGGCGTTGTCCGATGCCACAAATCCACAGGAGAGTCCAATTGGGGTAAGCCATTCCGCGATGATCTTCCTCAGTTGCCGTAAGAGGTTTTCAGCTGTGTGCGTATTCTGGAAAGCGGTGATACAAAGCGTAGCCTGCCTAGGAAAGAGTTGGCGTTTGCGAGATGCTGCTACTGGTGCCGCCGCTGCTGTTCTTGCGGCGGGAGTCCATACATCTACCCAGTGGGCTGTCACAGTCATATAGTCCTGACCCTGCCCTGCTCCACTTGTCCACATGTCCGTGGTTAAGTGGACATTGGGTACAGCTGCATTTTTTAGGACACTGGTGACTCTTTTTCTGAGGTCTGTGTACATTTTCGGTATCGCCTGCCTAGAGAAATGGAACCTAGATGGTATTTGGTACCGGGGACACAGTACCTCCAACAAGTCTCTAGTTGGCTCTGCAGTAATGATGGATAC